>NC_085875.1:3220015-3240015 GCF_034702125.1 Engraulis encrasicolus | reverse complement strand
ACACACAGACGCACACACACACATGCATGCACGCGCGGGCAGGCACACACGGCACACACAGACACACAGACACACAGACACACAGACACACACACGCACACACACACACACACAAACACACACACACATACACACACACACACGCACGCACACAAAGAGGAAGAGGAAGGCTATGTCCTGTTCACCAAAACATGTGCTAGCACACATTTTATTCATATGCTGGGCTTTTTATTCCTTAATTTGATTTTTGCACATTTTGAGAGTGACAGGAAGCGAGTGGGGACAGAGAGAGGGGAAGGGATCCGCAAAGGACCTCTTGCATCCACAGTTAATCCTGCTGGATGTGGTTTCCTCTTGCATCCACAGTTAATCCTGCTGGATGTGGTTCATCGTTCTTAGTGGTATGCAGACATTACCTTGGATACAGTGGCTCTTGACACATCACAGAGACTTGCTGTCTCGGTCAAAGATGCAACAGTTAGGCTACACACATGCGCACCAATAAATTCTCCTGTTTGAACTCTGATATGTCACCCATAATGTTGTGTGCATTGCAAAATTTTGAGCAAAACTGTGCTCTTACCCCGCTAATTGAACATTCAAACTTTATCTTACTGGTGCAATGTGCAATTAATGAAGATTGGCCAGCAGACTGGTCCACTTGAGCCATGACACTTCCCACACTAAAATGACAGGTGTCTCAGTTATTTTGTCCAGCCCCTGTGTGTGTGTATATACTGTATCCAATCACTGTGACTGAAAGCAGAGCAGTATCTTTTTTACCGGCTCTGACTGAAAAGGGTGTGTATAGTGCCCTCTTGTGGTCACTACTAATGTCGGCAACCAGGGCAAAACGCCCACAAGAGACACTTACAAATAATTGTTTTAATGGTAGGCCACATGGTTACTGTATGTCTTCGAAAACACACAATGGAGTATTAAGTCTTGAAGACGCTCTAAGTGATATTTGACTTGCCATGTAATTAAAGATGATGCTTTAGAGACCACAATATTGTTGCACTTGTCAACTGCAAATCTGGGAACATACTGTATGTAGCTCATGGATATCTCTACTGTTGGATCTATATTACACAGCCAGTTATACATAACCAGTGTGTGTATAAGTACATGCGAAGAGTTCAGATGCAAAACCCCCTAACTCCATTTCTGAAGACCTGCACTTCTACTGTATTTTTTGGAGGACCCCGTTGTTGGTTTGGTTTACATTCATGTACTTGATAATACATATAAATAGTTATATTACATATATAAAATAAAACATATGCAAATTGGATAGCTTTGTATTAAATACAAATGAATTAAGATTATTTTTTGAAAAGGCACTTAGGGGGTTTTGCATCTGAACTCTTCATGCTTACATCAACACTTTATGTTTATGTACCGGTATGCATGTATAGGTGAGTATACTGTGTGTGTATTCTGTAAGCCTATGCAGGCCTACTGTACGTCTTATCTCTTGTATTTGAAAGCCCTTTGGGAAACCACAAACTGGTACCTCAGTCATGGAGGAGGATGGGGGAGAGCACTGGTTAATTACTCCCCCCACCAACCTGGCGGGTAGGGAGTCGAACCGGCAACATTTGGGCGACAAGTCTGACGCCCTAACTGCTTACCCATGACTGACCTAATGCCCACTTAACCATGACTGCCCTATCTGTATATCAAATCATTTACTTTGGCATATAGCCTTAAGGATAATAATACTCGCCGCCGCCCTTCTGCTATACTGTACTGCAAAGGTGACTACGGGACAAACAAGGTGGTTACTGGTTCAATAAAACCAAAGCCATCAGAGAATTGGCCATCATACAGTCTATGGTGGATGTGATGGAGTTGAGTGACCATCACTAGGGTTGTGGGCGTGTTCTGACGTGTGTTCAAGACTGGCTCTTCGGTGTAGCAGTCAGAGCCCCAGTTTACCACCCCAGAAGGTCTGGGTTCGAGTCCCGGCTGGGCAAGCTCCGCTACAGTGAATTTGTGCAAGTGTGTCCAAGAAGCTACCAGACAAGTGGCTAGTGACACTGAGGTTATTCATACCAGCCACATACTGTACGTTTTACCAGCATATGGCCAGTGGAACGGTGCCAATGACAAATCCTGTCTACTTATCTGGATACAACACAGGTACTGTATGTGTGACTGTTTCCAGGTCCTTGAAGGACAGTAAAAGATTAAGGCAGGAGACCATTATCAGCTTTCCTGGACTGAGCTGATCGACCTTCAAAATGAGACCAAAAACAAGTTACACATGGTAAGGCATTAAGTTATTTGCCATGTCGTTTCACCTATGGAAAATTGTATAATTGGTTTTGAATAGCCTGAATCTTGCCTGAAGAGAGCTGTTCCTGTAACTTTACTCAAACCGTTGAATTACATTGTAATGCCTTGGATAATGTGATGAAGTTTTGCCTGTTGCCATCGATTTAGTTCAGAACAAATCCATATGTTCTTTCAATCAGATTTATCACTACCTTTGCATGCATCACCACCTTTGTACTATTCCTGCAGCTTAAAGGTGCCGGTATGCTTGCTGTGAGCTGTAAATTACGCGCGTCACCGCGAGCAACCGGCATCACATGCTTGCTTCAAAAGCAGTTGACCAAGACGCAAAATACTGGCGGACAAACTCAATGAGACGCTCTTAAAAGTTGCTGCCATTGTCGTTTTCATATCAAGCACACGCGTGAAACTGCGCAGTCTATCTTACGATCGCCCCCAGCGAGTTTGAAGATAGCCTATTGCACCTGACGCACGCATTTGGCTGCCGTGTCCAACGCGCGCGAAATTGACATTAAATACGCATGTTAACGCGTTCATGAACGAATCGTGCACGCGCTCGCGTATCTTGCAGCAAGCATACCGGCACCTAAATTCATACAGAATGTCCTGAACCAAACAAAGGAAAGAAATGGGACACACCTCTGATAGTGCTTTAGGATGAAAATATAAATCCACATATTCTCTTTATTTATTCTATATAGTACATCACTTTAGGTTGGATAAAAGCACACAATTAAAGGCTAATGAATAAAATCTTGCCACAGACATAAGAATGGTCAAACAAACTTATTGTAGTTACAAACAGATTTAAAATGTTGTAGTCCTTTACCTGACATGGACAGAAAAATGAAAAAAGAGAGAAAAACAAAAACAAAAACGGTTTGTGCCACATTCCAAGTGTTCTGCAGTTGCTATTCATGTTTTAACTCTGTACATGGGACCTTTTGTACAAATTAATCTAGATATATAACACTACATAAAACAAAGTATTTAATATGTACAATAAATGATGTTGTATAATACAGGTAATATGAAAGGACACTTATGTTATAATATTTTGGAAAGCTTATGTAGAAATGAAAACCTGCATTTATTACAGTGAAGAACCAGCGACTGAAGGAAAAAGAAAGTCACCGAAACGTTATTTTGCCATTCAGTAATTTCGACAATATATTATTTCATTTAGCTGAACAGATTCTGAATACACAAACAAAATGAAAACCGACTTCTTTCCCGAATAATCCAAGCCACAACACATTAACACCAGGCAATCCATGGGGGGAGGAGGGGAAGGCGATAACTATTTGGTGTCATTTTCTTTCCTCTGTTTTTCTTCTTCTAATTTTTTATGGGGTTTGTGGGGTATTAGTAGTAGTCACCATTACATCAATAACATCCAAGCAAATATTAACACAGCCCTAACAGAAAAAAGACTTTGAGAGAGAAAAGGAGTGCATATCAGAGTTGTTGTTTTTTTTTGAGAGAGAGAGAGAGAGAGAGAGAGAGAGAGAGAGAGAGAGAGAGAGAGAGAGAGAGAGAGAGAGAGAGAGAGAGAGAATAAGAGAGAGAGACAGATAGACAGAGAGAACCGAGACAGCACAATGATCACGCTCATAATGCAGTTCAAACAATGGTACAGAAAGACATGGGGGTGCATTCCAATATGCAACCTTGCGTCCTCCACTTGTGCTTGTGGCCTCGCCCCGCCTCCTGGCCCCTCCTCCGTGGAGAAAAAAAATAAAGTTTCCCCGCTGTCAGCCTAGCCAAAACAATTTTTGGGGGACTATTCTTCATTCACCATCCAGTTTGCAAATGAAAAAATTACTTTACAATTGAGCTCTTGCAAGATATTGAAATATAATGCTGTCGTCACTGAGGTCATCATGACATATTACTTCCTGATACGAGGCCACAAGCACAAGTGGAGGACGCAAGGTCGCATATTGGAACGCACCCATGGTCGCTGGAAATGATTAAGAAACATCATCATCCTCACGTCAAGATTTTACACCAATGCAGGGAAAGCCTATACATTAACAACTGGCAATTTGACATCACACAAATAACAGTAATCGAATGTCTTTCAAGTTTTCAGGAAGTGCTTCTATAGGTAGTTCAATAAACTATTTCCTTTTTTAATGTACGGCGATCATAAGAATGTATTTGCCATCTTTTCTAGATCATTAATGTAACCTAAATCTAATGACCCATCATCTTTTACACGCAAAATAGATCAACACTGTCACCATCGTGTTGTTTTGTAGAATAATGTACCAATGAATGAATGACTACTATTTACCCGTGTAAGAGAACAGACAATGGCATTGTATGAAAGAAGAGCGAGAAGTGCCTTTCACACGACTCCTCCAATCCCTCTGTCCAGCCAATGGATTTCATTTCAAATCCCCCTACACTGGCAATACAAAGGCACTAACGTTGTTAGCTTGAAAATGGAAATAAAAGACGTCGTCTTTGTTGTGTTTTTAATCCTAGTTTTCATGTTGCTGAAATGTATAACACACAAAAAAAAAACAATCCGTTCTGTTCTACAGCACAGTGCTGAGTGAGAAGCAACACAGAAACTGACAATAAGCAACAGAGAGCAAGAGTGTATATGAGAGAGAGAGAGAGAGAGAGAGAGAGAGAGAGAGAGAGAGAGAGAGAGAGAGAGAGAGAGAGCGCAAGAGAGAGAGAGAGAGCGCAAAAGAGAGAGAGAGAGAGAGAGAGAGAGAGAGAGCGCGCAAGAGAGAGAGAGCGCAAGAGAGAGAGCGCAAGAGAGAGAGCGCGCGCGAGAGAGGGAGAGAAAAGGTGTGCACAGTGAGATTAATAGATATCAAAGGTGATGGTGGTAGTAGGTGACTTTAGTTTGGACTATGGATGACTTGAGTCTGAGGAACATCAGGACATGGTTATGAAAATTGAGGAGCCCACAGCTACAGCTAAGTCCAGGCTTGTGACTGAAGATATAGTGGAGCAAATGAAGGCAGCCAACCAGCTTTTCATGTTGTTGTGAAAAGAAGTGACAATATTGCAGTGGAGAGAGAGAGAGAGAGAGAGAGAGAGAGAGAGAGAGAGAGAGAGAGAGAGAGAGAGAGAGAGAGATCGGTATTGTGTGGTTCAAGCAAAAACAACAAAAAGGACAAGAAGGATGACAAGAGGAAGGGAGTGTAGACATGGTCTCTACAGCGACTGTGTGAATGGCTATGCCATAGACTGCTATAAAGATGGATCCAAGGCAAACGCACTACAGAGAGAAAAAACTGGGAATTGTGCCGCGTACACACATCCCACATACAGTAGGCTACAGCCCCATGGGAAGAACTGTACAGCCACCGCCCTCTGTCTCTATTTGAAAGACCAGTACCATTGTTTGAACTGCCAATATTTCCACCATGTCATGGTCAATACATTATGAAAGGAAAAACAAAACCAAAAGGACACCCCTGGAGGAGGGTGGGGAGTAAAAAAACGAACAAACAAGCAAAGAATAAAACTAGAGCAAAGCTGTGATGAAATAAAATATTTAGTTTTCCTTTATCATGGCACTAAAACAATAAAATGTCAGTCTACACAAGGACTCTTCCACATACCACTGTCTGAAATATTCCTCCAGCCCTTTAAACCACCTGTTATCAGAAACGACTTTAAAACACACAAGAAAATAATGGACATTAATAATGGCAAGAGACACGAGACACAAGGCAACCCACCCCAAACACACATACTGTACACACGCACCCGCACACACACCGCAACACCTGTTTGACAGCATTGAAACGCACACACACACAAACACACACACATTTACATGACAGAATGGTCTCAAAAAGTTGTTGGCACAGACATCAGTCCCTTGGATCGAGAAGGAAAGAGAGAAGTGGAAGGATGACAAATAAAGCCCATAGAAACAAAACAAAGACAAAACACAAAAGAACAAAAGCAGGTCAAATGAATGGAATCTCCTCTCTGATCAGAACAGTCCTTTAGGTTGTTCCCTTTGGGCGGCTTGGCCAGAGAAGATGAGCGCAAGAGGGGGGGGGGGGGGGGGGGGGGGGGGGGGGGGGGGAGGGGGGGGGGGGGGGGGGGGGGGGGATAGGAGCTCGTCGTCGCTTGATTTGTATCCTGGCTGGCCCTCCTCACTCCACACCAAGAGAGATGCGGAGGAGGCGGTACGATACGATACGATACGATACTACTGGGAGTGTCTGGTAGGTTTTCTATGATCTTGACAGGACAGAGGGCAGGAGCTGGCACAAGAGGATGAGACGGAGAAGAGAGGATGTGGTAGGAGAAGAAGAAAAGGAAAATGCAAGCCAGGTGATGCCCAGAAGGGCTAGAAGAGCAGGACGCGGAGGTATGATGTGATGGAACACAGGGTGAAGAGAAGCAGGGGGGGGGCAGACAGACTAGGAAAAGAAAAGAAAGGAAAAGAATTAAAAACCTGAGACATACTTGATTTTTTTTCCTCCTGTAGAAGGGAACAGAGACATTGTGCTGTTTATGTATGGTATTCTGAACACCAGTTTCATTTCATTGGGCAGGGCTACCGAGGCCAGACTCATTGGGCAGGGCTACCGAGGCCAGACTCATTGGGCAGGGCTACCGAGGCCAGACTCATTGGGCAGGGCTACCGAGGCCAGACTCTGGGTGGGGGTGTCATTGGGCAGGGCTACTGAGGCCAGACTCTGGGTGGGGGTGTCATTGGGCAGGGCTACCGGGGCGAGACTCTGGGTGGGGGGGTTGTGTTCAGGAAGGGAGGAATGGGCTGTATGATGTTGGGGCGGGGGGCGGGGGGTGGAGGTGGGGGTGCTGCTGCAACATGGATGCAGACTTGGAGAGGAGAGGAGAGGACAGGACAGGAACAGATGCAGTTAGTGGCCGTCATGGGTGGTAATCATGTCTTCAGCACGGCGATGGGACTCCAAGGCTTTCGTGGTGAACATATCCTGAGGCAGGTCGGACTTCCGGCGCACCAGCGGCCGGTCCTTTCGCACGTCTCTCTGCATCTAAAAAGAACAGCAAATGACATTCAGGAAAGAAATAACCCTGATTTACCTACTAAAACACAAAAAGACGAGTTTGCACAGGCTTCCCTCTAACTACACAGAGTAACCTTGTTAGTGTATACAGACTGATTGCAATATAAAATAAAAATAAAGTCCCTGTACCCAAACAAAAACAGAAGCCACGTGTACTGAAAAGAATGATACTAATTTTGAACAACATGCTACTTATGGTGCATGCAATGAAAGAGCCAGCCAAATGTGCTCACTGGCACTATAGGGTATTTTGTGTCGTTCAAACATATGTTTAAGTACATGTTTATGCCCAGCATAACATTGCTAAGATCGCTTTCAGAATTAACATGCTTACTGACTAGCTTCGTCCCAAATTGATTAAAACAAGAAAACTGTTAAATGCCTGTAAATGGTTATAAAACATCTTCTGAAGTGTGGCAGCATGTATATCCACACAAATCATCCTTTTCACATCCATGGACACTTCAAAATGGCACAAAAAAAATATATGGTGCTTTTAAAGGTTACGGTGTGGGAGAGCACAAACACCATTTTGAACCCCAGACGCATGCCTGCCAAGATATCTGGCTCTGCTGCCAAGACATCCTCCTTTACCTCAACTGTGTAAGCAGTCATTGGTCATCATTATTAGGGGGGTTCCTATAATTAGCCTTCAATATGGCCTGTCAGTTGTCCGTGGGACATGCGCATCCTCGGAGGCTTTATAGCTGAGTACAGTGAACTTATGCTGAGCGCTCAGGATGGGCACTTAGACTGAGGGTGTTCAGACATAGAGCATCAACGAATCACAATGGGATGATTTCCACCCAATACTATTATATGGCTCGACGTCATCTTGTAGAATTCAGCGTTCACTTCAGTGGGGCTCCCCAACGTTTTTAATTGTGACTGCAATTTCTGAATAACAGCACGCTGTCAATGGCAACAAACAGAAAGTCTGTTGCCTGGTGATGTCAGCTGATTTTGACTCTTGGAAAACAGCTGACCTGCACAAATTTGTATAGTCTAGGCTAGTGTTTCTCAACGGGGCACTACAGCCCCCCAGCGGGCATTGGGGAGCCCCAGGGGCGTCTTGAGAAGGATACAGCTGATTGGGGCGGGGCTTAGTTCCCATTGGGGAGCATTAGTCAATTTAATTTTTCAAAACAAATGGGGGCATTGGCAAGCTTATGATGAGGTTAAGAGGGCGTTTGTTCAAAAAAAAAAGTTGATAAACACTGGTCTAGGCTATAGCGGATGAGTTGAATGTTAAATTTAATGATCATGGCAAATATGCGACAGTCAAGGTAACATCAACATCTGGACCAGTGGTCTCCAATCATTTGTCTCCAACGGCCAAATTATGTGGAGCAAGTGAGAAAGTGTTTAGATCCAAACACAGTCTTGGTATATTTAGAAATGGTGAAGACGTGGTGAGATGTATCTGTTGGATTTTAACCCATAATACAGATTCACACAATTTTGCAGAATTTACACAAGTTGAGATCAGCAAGAAACATTCTAGTTAAGTACACTTCAAACAGAGCTCATGAAAAGGTATGAGAGTAGATTAGCTTCACAGAGCTCAAGCTAACGGACCATGCAAGCATGCGGTTTGAAAAAAAAAACAAAAAAAACGTACTCTACACAAAACTCTTTTGTTAAAACATGCATATGAAGAAAGGGACATTGGGCAGATAGAGAAGAAGATACACTTTTAAAAACTACCTCATTGATTCCAGTGTTCAATTTCTAGCTTTCCATATCCTCCAGTGTTCAATTTATAGCCTTAGAGAGAGAGAGAGAGAGAGAGACAGAGACAGAGACAGAGAGAGACCGATAGACAGAGAAAGAAAGAAAAGAAAGGAAAAAAAAGAGACCCTATTTTTGTACATGAACAGACAATACCAACATTTACCTGAATGGCTCCGCCCGCTACAGTCTTTTTTAACATCTCAACATCTTCTATCAACGGACCCTCAGTCTCCATTTCTATGGAACTATCGAGCCCAGAGGAATCAACATACATAAGGAACTATTGCAAGGAAAAACAAACAAAAAGAAGAAAAAAAGGATGAATTGCACAAAGACAAGTCAGTATTGCAGGCAAAAGAGAGGATGAGGCAGGCAGAAATGAGTGGTTAAGAAAATCAGCATTCAAACTAATTGATCAAATGGTGAAAGAAAGAGTACTGAGTAAAGGGGAAAAACAAAAAGAAAGTGCCATTCCATTCATGCATGCATGTTGAAACTGTGTGATGTGTAATGTAGTGTGATGTGTAATGTAATGTGATGTGATGTAATGAAACAAACATGACATAGTGGGATTTTGGTTAGGTTTCAGTGGTCTGCTGTGGAATGAAATTAAATTAAAAGCTTGCGCTAGTTCAAGTGAAAAGCTATCCACCATTTCATCAAAGAGTGAAGCACCATGGTCAGTGTGAAGTAAAATACCAAGGCAACATACAAGCATATGAGAAAAAGGAGAAAAAAATATTCACACACCGTAAAAGCTCCCTTGTCGTGAATAGAGATGGATAGAGTTAATAGAGTGTCCCTGTCGTGAAAAATTGTTTTCACTTTAAAATCACAACAAGGGAGCTTTTACGGTGTGCGAATATTTTTTCTCCTTTTTCTCATATACGTTTTTGATATTCTGCACCCGTAGCTCGTTGTTAACTTGGGATGTGCACGCACCTTACATTTTTTGAATATACAAGCATAGCCATGCGTATTCACTCCCATCTAGTGGTGTCAACAATAATCGATTCTGCAATGCATTGCAATGCAGGGCAGGAGAATTCAATAATCGATTCAGCAAATGCCATAATCGATGCAGCCTCAAGTTTCAAGTACTTCCATCGGCATTTCAGGAGTAAATGAACTTTACATTAAATGAAAGCACTTAAACGCACTGAAAACTGCATGACTGCTACACACAATTGCCAATTAAGTGTTGTTCATCATCTGACTGCTTGTATTGCCTCATGACCGATGAAAAATTTGCCTTGCTTTTGGTATAGAAATGTAATGCATTGCAATGCATCGTAGAATCAGACTGAATTGATTCGATTCGTGTATTCGCTCCCATCTTCTCCTCTAGCTTGTGATCACCATGGTAAGTGCGTGACATAGCAAAGCATGGATCACAACGTTTAGTTTGAGCATTCAATCTAAGCGTTAGTGTTTGCACTCAAGTGACTGGAAGAAACAGTATACTACATAATTCCACCCCATTTGCTGACTAGTGTCCAAGAACAAACCCTTCTGTGCCAGTGTAGTGGACCAGCAATGATCATACCCATATATGTATAACGTTCAATATGTCTCACTGTATAAATCACATTTGAGTCTTTCTTTTACTACAGACATGTAAAAGTCTGAGGTAACAGAAAAACACAAATGTGATCATATCCAGCAGTAATCATCACACACATCACATCATCTGACCGACCTGTGGGTTTGATTTGGCGAGATTCTCAATCTTGATCCAGGCCTCTTCCCTCTCCTTTAACTTTAATTTCTCCCTGTGGCACAGATACAAGCACAAAAAGATCCATGTAAAAACTCCATAGCACATGCTGCATAGTAGGTAAAAGACAGTGTGTGTGCAATTTTTTGAGGTAAGCAGCATGTGCATGTTGTATAAACTGTGTGTGTGTGTGTGTGTGTGTGTGTGTGTGTGTGTGTGTGTGTGTGTGTGTGTGTGAGAAACAAAACAGATACAGTAGGTACAGTGGCCTACAGGAATACAAACGACAACAAAGACAGCAACTTCTCTGTTACTAGACCCTTCCTACTTCACTTTGGACTGAACAGACCAAAAACCGCAGCAAAAAAAGACTGCCATGTGGAGCTCAGCCTTACTTGTTTTTCTCTGCCCTAAACTGTTGCGTGCAGTCGTCAAAGAGCTTCTGGTTCATCTCCATGAAAAGCTTCAGAGCGTTGTAGATCAAACCGTGGATGGTCCTGAGGGAGTACAAGAGCAAACAAAGATCACACGACATAGTCAGAGAGAGTAGAGAGAGAGAGGTTCCATTGGCCCATTGTTTCCTGGTTCTATTATGGCCCTCCTTAGGCAGACCTAGGCAGACCTAAGGACTGTTCTATTCCTTGTAGGAGCATTATGACACGCCCCTTTAGGCAGACCGGAACCTGGTCGCGTTAGGTGCCCATAGAAACCTATTATGTTGGCATATCTCTATACTTAAAAAATCTCTGACATAGTTAGGAAAAAAATGAAGAAGCAATGACGGGACAAGCATGTCCAAGGGGAAAGAAGAAGAAGTGTTTATTATTTGTATTAAAAACTTACACATATTTATGAACTTCAACAAACTGTATAAAGCAAAGAGCGAAATAGCTGATAATGAAGAAAAAAAATCTATTCAAATTAGGACAAATACCATATGGCTACATTAGGTTGTATTTATGAACATCAACAAACGACAAAAAGCGAAAAGTGAAATTGCTGATACTGAAAAAAAAATCTATTAAAATTAGGACAAGTATATAAAACAGTGGGTTCCGCAGAATAGCGGGAAATGCGTTTGAAATGCCAGCAACAAAAAGGCAGCGATTGTGACGGTGGTCGGTACTTACTTGTTCCAATGGGTCTTGGAGTTGCGGTAGAGGGCTGGAAACATGATGGGCAGGATCTTGGCGGCGTTGTCGCTGATCAGGCTCATGATGTACTCGTTGTTCCAGTAGTACAGTGCCCTCTCTGCAACCTACACACATATAGACACATACACACATTACACACAGTGCCCTCTCTGCAACCTACACACATATAGACACATACACACATTACACACAGTGCCCTGTCTGCAACCTACACACATATAGACACATACACACATTACACACAGTGCCCTCTCTGCTACCTACATACATATAGACACATACACACATTACACACAGTGCCCTCTCTGCAACCTACACACATATAGACACATACACACATTACACACAGTGCCCTCTCTGCAACCTACAGGCCCAACACAGCAGTAGAGCACAACTTCAGTCAGCTGCATTCACTATGCAGTCAGAAATCATTATTCAGTCATGAATCAGAGAAGAAGCAACAGACTCCTTTGCAGCTTCTCTATCTCTCTGTGTGTGTGTGTGTGTGTGTGTGTGTGTGTGTGTGTGTGTGTGTGTGTGTGTGTGTGTGTGTGTGTGTGTGTGTGTGTGTGTGTGAGAGAGAGAGTGTGTGAGTGTGTGTGTGTGTGTATGTGTGTGTGTGTGTGTGTGTGTGTGTGTGTGTGTGTGTGTGTGTGTGTGTGTGTGTGTGTGTGAGAGAGAGAGAGAGAGAGAGTGTGAGTGTGTGTGTGTGTGTGGTCAAGCTAAAGGAAGTCATACAAGATATTCATTTTGATATTACAGCACCACCTTACAGCAACATTTTCTGATGTTATGTAACATATTTGTGTTTTTGAAGGGATTAATCTGCTAATTTCTCACATTACTTTCTGTAGGCAACAAAACTTTTGTGTTGCCAAAATCTGCCCTTTCCTTGTTCATAAAATAATGAATCTTTCTTTCTTTTTTTTTGCACATACAATTGTATTTGCTGTGGTTGCAGCTTTCATATGAGCGACTTCTGAAGCCAAGTGATTGAGTCAGGTTGTCAGCATGTGTTCCGACTAACATGGATAGGCGACAACACTAAGGTAGGGGAAGGACTGTAGATACATTCTTTTGCCGCTGATTTTCAACTATGCCCTCAACGATCCCCCTACTTTTGTCTGCTTGTTGGTGTTGTCCCCTTATGTGTCTTTAGGGTGCTGCAACGTCCCCGTTTCCGAGACAATTTTCTCCTTGGACCAATAAAGAAACCTAAAACCTTACCATTCACAGCACTTTGTCCAGCAGAGCAAAGAGGTACATTAATTGCACATTGCATCAGTAAAGTAAAGTGTGAAGATTCAATTAGCAGGGTAAGAGCAGTTTTTCTCAAAATGTTGCAATGCACACAACATTATGGGTGACATATCAGAGTTCAAAAAGGACAAATTCATGGTCCTAGTGTAACTGTTGCATCTTTGACAGAGCCACGGTATCTAAGGTAATGTCTGCATACCACCAAGAAGGATGAACCACATCCAACAGGATTAACTGTGGACGCAAGAGGAAGCTGTCCCGAAACTTCCCACACCAAATGACAGGTGTCTCAGTTATTTTGTCCAACCCCTGTATGTGCTTTAGCAGATTGATCACTTCTTTGCCCCCATCATATACATACACAAATGAACAGAAGTGTGTGACAGTGTGATCCTTCACCTGAAAGTGCGGACTGGAAACACACTTGGCGAGCTGTCGGAAGAGTGGCTCCATGACCTTGACGAACTCTGAGGGCTCGATGACGTCCAGGATCTCCTCCAGCTCGTTGAGGAACATCACCTCCTTTGGGCTGTGGGTCTTTGGCCAGTACTTGAGGAGGGCCATCACCACCTGGACGACAACAAAAGATGCTTCAAATCTCAGAGGAAGTGGGAGGTTGCGCGGTGTAGGGTGCATCATACGCCCCTTGAAAATCAAAACTTTACAAAATCCCACTCTGCTCTTGCAGTTTTGTTCCTGTGCACTACCATGATGTCCTCGCAAATTTCTACCAAATTCGATCCATGTTAAAGGGTGGCACAATAGGCTTGAAATTCTGAATGGCAGTGAACGGGCAGGAACAATTCCACAAAAACAGAGCAGGATTTTCAAACGTTGGGGCGCTTGATGCACCCTAGTGCAGCGAAAAAGAAAGTGACAATGTCAGCCCGTACTTCTTCTTTTGGATTTTTATGGTGGTTGGCAACTTGGCGTAAAAGGTGCAATACCGCCACAGGTCCGCCCATACTAACTGTGACGCTGCTCAAAATTTCGCGAGCAGCGATTTGAAGTGGAGATGGCCAGGTTGGTTGCACTATGCCCTCAAATATATCACATAGGGCGCAGGTATCCCATGGGGACGCAGGTTTGCATCCAAGTCAAAGCCAAGGACTGAATAGTGTACCAGGCAGCAGCGTCTGAGATCAGTAATAGTAGTGAGTCATCTCTTCTTGTTTTGGTGTGCATTTTCAGTTTGTGCCTTCAGTAACTAAGCACACACTTGATTTATGCCAGGAATAAACAAGAATGCAAATATGAGCATGTCAACAACAACAACAAAAGATGAAAGAAAAGGACTCACTGGCTCTGTAAGTGTGCTGTCCTTCTCCAGGAATTGCACCACACAATACGCCAACTGCAAGAATTAAAGCACCAAAGACCTTTTTGAGAGGCGAGAACAACGTCAACTCAATTTATTAAAAAGAAAAAAAAAGACAGTGGAATAAATACAGGCAGAAATTAAAACGCAGACCATCAGTGGGCGGTTAACTAAAGCCGGGCATACACTGTGCGATATTTTCACTCGTGGGTCTGAAGCTTCTGCTCACACTGCATGATGGAATTTCACTGTTTAAAAGTTCACAACTCACGTCCTCACACTACACGATCCGACAGTCGGATGCGACCGAAATGCTTCCACTGTACGACGCGACAGGCATGTTTCCCCGGTCTGCAGAGGAGGGAACATGCGCACCTGAGGTGGAGATGAGGTCGCGCTCAACAGCGGATCGCACGGCCCTATTAATTTGTGCATGTGAAGTGTCAAATCGGGTCGTAGCACTGCTTTAACTGTGCGATTTACGCACGAGCCACGACCAGAATTTCAAACCGTTTTGATTTTCTTGCAACCCTGCGATTGCACGATCGTGAGGCGAAATCGCTTGTCGTTACCCCATGTACACTGCACGATGCCAGACTTAAGATTGACCTGCGATTGAGCAAGAAATTGGCCTGACTCTCAAAAAGTCGTGCGAGTGCCAAATCCGGGCAAAATCGGGGCAAAAGTCGCACAGTGTAAGCCCAGCTTAAGTCAAACCAGTCAATCAGCATTATAACCTAAAAATGTATGGTCAGCAGCACTGTTAAGTAGAAGTAGAAAGGGCCCTGTAAAGTAGAAGTGTTCATTGGACAAAAGGACATGCTGCATACCACTTGGTATACAGTTCAACATCACTGTTATTGGCTGTGAATCCAGCGAACTGTAAACATTATAATAATAATGCTGCGTAACAAGCACATGTAATTGCAACACACTTAAACAACACAAGTCTTGCTATATGTTTGGACATGTATCAAGCAATGGGGCAGTACAGAGGCAGACATGCTGTATTCTGCAAAGTGCAAACCCAGCAGGTATGGCCCAGTAAGACAGCACGTCAGTCACTTTGATATACAGTACCTGTGGGTGGTAGACACTGAGGGACTTGACTTTGTGCAAAGGCAGCAACACCTTCAACAGGAAAATCTTGTGCTCTTCTTTTAACGGTAAGGCAAAGCCATTGATAATACTGTAAAAAAAACCAAAAGGCAAAAAGAGAGAGATCGGTTCACATGATGTCACAGTGTTACTGGGAGTGACATGACAAAAATGCTCAATAATAATTAGCTAATAATTAAGATATTATATATGACTTGATGTTCTGTAACTTTTGTAAAGGGGGACCCCATGTGTGCAGTGGGAACAAAGTCCTGTATGAAGTATGAACTTTAACCATGTAGGTGGGCATGACCAATTAGTTCCAAAAGAATAAAATGAGTATTTGTGCACCAATACTATGCAATACAAAATACAATACAATACAAAATTAAAGTTTACCTTCCAAGTATTTCCAGCAGTTCAGCTATTCCATTATGGTGCTCTGTTTCATAAATGAATCTGTAGAATAAATCATAGCACAGCTGATCAGAGGTGCGTTTCTCGAAACCATAGTTGCTAACTACGCTAGCTACTTTGTCAATGGGAAATTGCATTGAAAACAGCAACCACCCAAGTTGCTAACTGGCTATCAACTTCGCTTTTGAGAAACGCACCCCAGGTTTTTAGGGGGCAACAATGACAACTCAAAAAGAACACAATAATTTAAAAAAAGATGAACAACGCAGCCGATATAGACAGTGGGTGAGTTTTCCAAAAACGTGCATCTCTCACCTATAAAATATATTATTGATTTGTTTCCGGATGTATGCCCTCAGGCCGAGGAATTTTCCATAGATCCGGTGAAGGGTAGTCTTTAGAAAGTCTCTTTCTCGAGGGTCTTCACTGTCAAACAATTCTAAAAGCTGTTGGGAGATTTTAAAAAAATAAAAAAGTGTCAAAAAGCCACCTGGGGAAAACGTCAAATAAGGAAAAATGGCAATTGGGAATCAGGCAATAAGGAAAAATGGCAATTGGGAATCAGGCAATAAGGAAAAAGGGCAATCAGGTTGACCTTACCTGCATGACAAATTTCTGGTCAATGTATTTCTTAGCTATGTTGGGTTGAAAGTCGGGGGATTCTAAAAACCTAAGGAAAAACTCGTAGACGAGCTAAAAAAGGGAGAAAAAATAGGAAGAACAACTCCATCAACAAGAAACACAGACACAAATGTGAAAATTCAAATAACAGTCCATCACAGATGAGTCCAACCCGCACATTGCTGCAGATTTGTAAGTGGGTCAAAGACGTCTTTTTGGGCTCAGGCATCAGGAGGCGCAACGGCATCTAATGCCCATTAATTAACTTGTAATTGGTGGTTGATGTGCTGCAATGAATATGCTTCTTAGATAGTCCACTAAAAAACAAACAAACAAAAAACAAATCCATACAAGAGTGGAACTGCTTGTTGTTGCGTCACCCTGACGTGGTCCTACTGCTGAAACATCACTGACCCAAGTATTTATTTTCATGGGACAACATTAAAGACATTCCACTGACACAATGAATAGTAGCCAGTGAACAACTTACATAACCGTTTCACAATTCCTGGTGTCCAACAATCCATATCCTTAGTCTGTTTGTCTCTAATGAGACCAAGACAAACACATTTTCTTTAGATGGTGTCAAACATGTGTGGTGGTAACCCAGTGAGTAGTAGAAATAAGAAGAATGTCCGCACACTGCTCCCGTGTTGCTTTTTTATTTTTCTCAAGTGAGCGCTTTCGAGCTAGACGCTCTTCATCAGACTTTTGTCATGCACCTGCGTCTTGGATGTGCGCACCACTAACCTACTGACTGAACCCAGTGAGTAGTACAACCCCCCTCCCCCATGGATGTGAACATGTACTGTCATGTGACTACTGAAGAAGATCGTGATCCTCTCTACGGAATTCCAACATAGGGGTGTACACACTTTTGTTGAGACATTAATGGATGTATTTTTAATTATTTTGAGTGAACAATACATTTAAACAGTTATATAAGCTCTACACTGACTAGTGTTCATTGTGTTAAAATTAAATTTCTTTAATGTTGTTGTCCCGTGAAAAGATACACCTACAAATCTGCAGAAATGTGAGGGGTATAATCACTCTTGTGATACACTGTAAGTTACAAAAGTAGTGACACAAAAATAGTCACTTATCAAACTATTACAATAGCAGTGACACAAATATAGTCCCTTATCAAACCTATTACAATTTGCAAAAGTCCTCCTTAAACTCAATAAAGAGCACTTGGCATGTGTGTACACTGACACACACAATCGCACACCTCCTGGTCCTATCTCAATGTCAAGTGTTCTAGCCTTGCTAGGATGTGAAACGCCTGTCCAATCCAGTATCCAAAGAGTACCCAATCACTGGGCATTTCACGTCCTAGCAAGGCCAGAACACTGAGTATGGAGAAAGGGCTCCTGAGTGCATCTTAATATGGGACCTTGCCTCCTCCACTTGCCTCCTCCACTTGCCTCCTCCACTCGCTTCTCGTCATGATGACATCACTGACAACAGCATTATATTTCAATATCTTGCAAAAGCTCAATTGTAAAGTCTTTTTCTCATTTGCAATTGGGATGGTGAATGAAAAACAGTCCCTCAAAAGTTGTTGTGGCTAGGCTGACAGCTGGGAAAATGTATCGTTTTCTCCACAGAGGAGGGGCCAGGAGGCGGGACGAGGACACAAGCACAAGTGGAGGAGGCAAGGTCGCATATTGGGATGCACCCCCTGTGTAGAATGCAACTCTACACAGGGCCTGTGCTAGCCTACCTGGAGGTGTGGCCATGCGGCTTCAAGAGTGGGCTCGTCCTCCTCAGGGTCAAACTCTGCTCCTGTGGGGTTGGACGAGGGGGGCAGCGTCCGGAACATGTTCACAGCAAACTGCAGGAGGGAGAGAGAGAGAGAGAGAGAGAGAGAGAGAGAGCGAGAGCGAGAGCGAGAGAGAGAGAGACATTTGAAGATCTGGGGGGGCAACGTTGTTCACTCATGAACAGGGCCACTACATGTCCATGCATTTTATACTGCTTTGAAAAATTTGTGAAAATATGTTTGAACTTTGATGTCAGCAAACAAAGTCACAAAAAGTAATGCTTTGTACAAGATATGAATTCATGAACACAAGGAAGCTTTCCTTCTCAATTAAGGCCATCACGTACATCAAATCATATTCTGCTTACAGTTGAAGAGGTTCCCATGGGGACTGTAGAGTATTGAAAACAGGCCATCACCATGCAATCATTCACTTAAGTATTGCAGGAGTTTAATTGATAATGTACTGAATAAGTACATGTATATGCATCTCCATCAACAGCTTTTAAGATTAACCCATTGATGGCTAAAGCACCAGCAAAAAAGGCTGCTGAATGTCATTTTTTTTTTTTAAAGAAAAGTTGACCTCAGCCTATAAAAACCTAAATATCTCAGCCTCTGAAGCACATAAAACACATGCAAGGAGTTCCATTTAAACGCTAAGACCCCCATCTTGCATTAGGATGTGTTCATTCAGCTGTAACATACCAAGATTTTTACCAACATTCTCAAATCTCATGAGCCTGAATGTTGCGTCATGAAGAATCCAGGTGCCAGGGCCAATGTTGCACAAAGCAACATCCAGCATCAATGGGTCAAAGCTGAAGCACATCATTGCTAGCCGCTTTGCTTGGAATACCATCTTCGGCAGATTGGCATACTTGCATATTAACGCTCTGCATTAAAACCACAAAGCACTATACATGTAACTATTAGCAAGCCCACTTGACATTGGCTCTTTGCCACAACCTTTAACCCAGTGACGCCTAAGGCACCTGCGAAAAAGGATACTGAATGCCTGAGCCCTTTTTAAGAAAAGTTGCCCTCAGCCTATAAAAACATAAAAATATGCACTGAGTTGCATTCAAACGCTACGACCCTCATCTTTCATTAGAATGTGTTCATTCATCTCAAACAAACTGAGATTTTTAATAAATTTGTCTCAAATCTCATGAGCCTGAATGTTGTGTAATGCAGTTCCAGGCGCCAGGGCCAATGTTGCGCAACGCAACATCAGGCATCAATGGGTTAAGAGACAATCCTTGGGAGAACCCTGGGTGTTTGCTGTGCAGCAGAAAGCCCACCAAACCAAACCACTGGAGTCATAGAGTGCATCCCAATATGTGACCTTGTCTCCTCCACTTGCCTCCTCCACTTGCTTCTCGTCATGATGACATCACTGACAACAGCATTATATTTCAATATCTTGCAAAAGCTCAATTGTTAAGTCTTTTTCTCATTTGCAATTGGGATGGTGAATGACAAACAGTCCCTCAAAAGTTGTTGTGGCGAGGCTGACAGCTGGGAAACTTTATCGTTTTCTCCACGGAGGAGGGGCCAGGAGGCGGGACGA
>NC_085875.1:3215015-3217515 GCF_034702125.1 Engraulis encrasicolus | reverse complement strand
AGCCTGATGATCTAGGGGGAGATGCAAACACAAAGGGGCAGCATTGATGATCAGCTGGCCGCGCTGCCACTAAGCAGCATGGAGTTTAAGGCGGTGTCCCATCCCATTCCTCCTCACTCGCACCTCACTTTGTTCTGTCTGTCTGTCTGTCTGTCTGTCTGTCTGTCTGTCTGTCTGTCAAAAGAAATGACGTTAGAAAGTTTTTAAAAGTGTGAAAACTGAAGATTATCTTCACCCCTAGAGCCGACGCAGAGCCACCGCCAGACTTCAGTGGACTCATTGCATTCCAGAATGTTGCACATTACAACGCGGAACCGCTGTAGGAACAGTCTCTGGCACAGTGTTGTGGTATAACCAGTATGAAACAATGTTATACTGCATACCAAACAAAAAAGTTTTTGCTTTTACACAATTGTTAAGAAAATTCCATGACTTTCGATGACTGGATTTTTTTAGTGTGAAATTCTATGATATTCCAGAAATTCCATGACACTAGTAGGGTGACCAAATCCATTTTTACGACCCGTTTTACAACGTCTGTGATTCCCAATTTTTGTGTTTCCTCCCGTCCTTTGCCTTATGCTTATGGCCTTGAGATGCAAAGCAACGTCACTGACACAAAGTAGACTGACATTTGGTATTGTTTCCAATATCTGTGGCCGCCATGTTACTCCAGATTTTAGCCTACTCCAGACATCGCATCTGCGTGCAATTTGTGTTATTTGCGGTTTATATCCCAGTCTACGTGAGGCACTGACTGTATGAAAGTTATAGTCAAGTGGTCTAATTCCGCCCGTCCCCCAATTCCGCCCGCCTATTTTTAAGTGATGATAGTTAATTATTTATTCACTGTTAAAGTCAGGAACGGATATTGACATGATACGGAGTTTGTATGCATACAATTTCAAACGGTGATGACATTTAAAACCGAGTCAAACGGCCATTAACAGCATTGTAATGAAGGGTGTCGTCGTAACGGCAGTAAGAGATGGAACTTTAATTTCACAATGACATTCTGGCTTCAAACTCGCCCTGGCCTCTTCCCTTTTTCACTTTAGGACCAAAATTATTCAACCGTTTCCACAGTAACGACCAAACTAATTACAGTTCCTGCATCGGTAAAGCCAGGACTACAAGTGTGAACGAAATCAGCACAACAGCATAAAGGAAACAGTAACGGAAATACCGTCTCTGATAGTCTACAACGTTAAGTTATGGTGATGACTCATTTATTGGAGCGAGGAGGTAGGTGTAATGAAATGCGAGCATCCTTGCCAAAACATAAAAACTGTTGTTAGCAGCTGAGTTAGTCTGAGGTAAGATGGCAGCTGTACTTAATTGCTTTCTCCACGGAGGAGGGGAGTCAGTGAGTTGAAGCTATGGGTGCTGCACGAGGTTGGTAGTTTGGATATTTGAGGGGTGGGGCTGTACCGGAAAATACGGACAATTTGGTCACTCTGGACACTAGCCAACTCACCATGTGTACCACCTCTGGGTAGATAACTAGCTAACCAACTCACCATGTGTACCACCTCTGGGTAGATAACTAGCTAACCAACTCACCATGTGTACCACCTCTGGGTAGATGGGCTAACTAGTCTACTCACCATGTGTACCACCTCTGGGTAGATGGGCTAACTAGTCTACTCACCATGTGTACCACCTCTGGGTAGATAACTAACCAACTCACCATGTGTACCACCTCTGGGTAGATAACTAGCCAACTCACTATGTGTACCACCTCTGGGTAGATAACTAGCTAACCAACTCACCATGTGTACCACCTCTGGGTAGATAACTAGCCAATTCACCATGTGCACCACCTCTGGGTAGATGGGCTAACTAGCTAACCAACTCACCATTAGGGGATTCAGGCCGACCAGAAAGGAGCCGGTGTCGGTGCCTCACCAGTTACGTTCGGCGCTAAAGTGCTTCCCTGCGAACCGCCCGTGTTCATACCGGGCTCCGAACTTTTCCCGCACGTGACTCGGTTACCCGGATGAACATTCATGATGGCTTGATGTCGTCACGGTTCGCAGAGAAAAACCAAGTATTTTGCGGTTCTCATTGCAAACCAACATTCTGGTTCGCGAACGTTAATGTGTGTGACGTGAACACGACGGCCAGTTCGAGATTAGGTGCGGGAACCAGCTCCAGCACGGTTCTCAGACGGCCTGAACACGCTACATGTGTACCACCTCTGGGTAGATGGGCTAACTAGTTAACCAACTCACCATGTCTACCACCTCTGGGTAGATAACTAGCTAACCAATTCACCATGTGTATCACCTAAGGGTAGATAACTAGCTAACCAACTCACCATGTGTACCACCTCTGGGTAGATAACTAGCTAACCAACTCACCATGTGTACCACCTCTGGGTAGATGGGCTAACTAGTTAGCCTACTCACCATGTGTACCACCTCTGGGTAGATAACTAGCTAACCAACTCACCATGTGCACCACCTCTGGGTAGATAACTAGCTAACCAACTCACCAT
>NC_085875.1:3187515-3210015 GCF_034702125.1 Engraulis encrasicolus | reverse complement strand
ACTACACAGGTTATAACGTAAAATGGCTCACTGGCGAGTACTCAATCGCAAATTACATTGTCAGGTAAACGGCGCATGGATCGGAAAATCAGATCGTTGATGCAGATATGGTTATGAATGGGGGAAATGAAGGGGGGAATGGCGAAAAGTTATAGACAAGCAAAGATGCCTTCTTTTGGTGCAGTTGCAGCTGTGCAGAGCCAGCGCCTACATGCAGCGCCAGGTGTAAAGGCAAATGGTTGCGTGAGGAATTTAATATCTCTCGATCGGTTTTTTGATCGGCATGTTTTTCCGATCACCGATCAGGCTATTTTTGGCCATTATCGGCCGGTCATGATCGGCAGCCGAGCAATCGGAGCACCTCTAGAAACACTGGTGTAGACTATGGGGCACCTAAGTCACGCCCTCTACTTCCTGGTTCATGGGGCAGGGGGAGTCAAAAAATAATTACTGGGCTTGAAAATGAGTGCTTTTTTGACACCAATCCAAACCTTGGACCTCCACCTATGCACCACAAATCACTCATTTTCAAGCCCAGTAATCATTTTTTGACTCCCTCTGCCCCATGAACCAGGAAGTAGAGGGCGTGACTTAGGTGCCCCATGTAGAACGCAGGTGCGTTACACCCACCTGAAAATGTGAGGGATTTCAGTATACCCACCTATAATTGATTGATTCGGTATTTAGAAAAGCACAGTATACCAACCACAAAAATGCTCAAATATACAGTATACCGACCTCAAAAAAATTGACTACACCACTAGTTAGCAGGATTGACTGGCATTGTTGCCCTGCTGCTATCTAAATTCAAAGGAAGGAGTGGTCTGATTGCATGCGTGCAGCTTACAGAGGCAGATATGAAAACTGCAAGTTAAGAACTCCCTCTGAGAAATGGATTTGGCCAGACAGGGTTGCCAGATGAGGCTGATGATTTCCAGCCCAAAAAATGCTCAAAACCCGCCTAGAAGCACAAAATCCCGCCCGATTCTATTGATTTCTATGGCAAAAATTGGTCGGGTTTTTCTGCTAAATGGCATTTTTACCCGCACACAGACATCCTAAGCAGCCCAATTGGGCGGGAAACAGCCCAATCTGGCAACACTGGCAATGCTAGCAGAACTTTGAAGTAGGGCTAACCAGGCTTGTACCTTAAGGCATGAATAGACCAAGTACGACATGAGCGAATCCAGCGACGGAAATAATTGACATTGCATTGAGTCGCGCAACAAAGACAATTCAGGCAACTAGAGGAGATTAGCGTGACTTGAGCGACAGTTTGCTGTTGGACCTGAACGAATACTATGCAAATTAGCTATGATGCAGTCCGGTGACAGCCGCCACAGCCAATGGGAATGTTGAAATGCTTGCATTCTGCTTTTAACAGACATACTCTGTAGCTTCAATCGCTTGTATCACTCTTGCTGCACAGTCCAGCGATTCTCGGTCGCTTCATCTTGCCCGGTTACAGTACACAAAAAACAAAGCCAAGTAGTATTGTATTGTATTGTGCATAAGAGGAACCAAAACAAATCTGTGCACAGGAAGCTATTCATCACCAAACCAAGATCAATGGCACCGGCACCACATGCCTGGACAGCCTGGACCGTTCCCTGAGCCAGGTTGCCAGATGAAACTGATGATTTCCAGTCCAAAAAAGTCTCAAAATCTGTGTAGAAGCACCAAATCCCACAGAATTTTATTGACTTCTACAGCCATAAATTGCAGAAAATAATGCCCGTTCTGCTCATTTTCTACCTGCAGACGGCCTTCCCAAGCAGCCCAATTGGGCTGGAAAACAGCTCAATTTGGCAACACTGCCTGAGACTGTGAACTGTACGACATGTAACAGGAGGGCGGAGGGGAAGTTTAATTTATGCAGTGAATAATGCAGAGGGCCAAGCAAGCAGCGATATGAGTTTACGGAAGTCATTAGTGACCTGAGCCTTCACAGAACTGTTTAACACCAATCTTCCAAGTAGCCTCATGCATTAGTAAGGCTTCCTGACTGACGTACAGTATGGGCCAAAACGTGAGACATACATCTGTCAAAAAGGACAATGTCTCACAGCAGAATGAGCAGCAACTACACCTATCCCCTGCACAGGGAATTTCAGCTTTTACCCTCTGGTTCCCGTTTTAAATATCCACCAGCCCGGACATATCGATACAAGAACTCTTTTATACCCGCCATCCAGCGGCTTAATTCCACTAAGAACCGCAGATAGCCATAGATAGATTTCCAGGCAACGTCACACGGTAACAAAAGGTAACAACTGCGCATGCGAGGGGCAGAAAGCCGCGCAGTTCAATATTGTTTTCTATCGACGCTGTGGATAACTTGTCTAAGAAAGTGGGATTTTAAGATGCTGATCTATTTTCAACTGTATTTGCAGAGTTAGTTATGTGATCGGGATGATTTGTATACCTTGCACAGGGCATCCGTTTTTTAGGAAATGTAGGTTTTAATGAGTTTAAAGGTTTTTTGTGATAAAGCAGGTTGTTGCACCATAGCATTTTGATGTATTGTTATTGTAACATACTTTAGCACTGTCTTAATGCTATTGATTATACACTGGAGAGGGCATTCATATTGTTAATAACCGAATTACCAACTGTAATTAGATCCTAGTTGTTTTAAAAATGGTAACTTGCGCAAGATCACACACTAGTGGTAGTGCTAGCTAGCGAAAGCTAGCATAAACGATTGCAATGTTATGACACAGATGTTTAAGTTATTAGAGATCTGTTGTCCGTTTTTAATCTCTTTACAATTGAAATACAAAATGTAGATTAATCTACAAGTAGAGTCTTGAGATCTAGTAGCAATGCAACATCAGAAATGGGCTGATTTTGTCCAGGTAATGTAGCGCGCTAGCTAGCTAGCAACGCTTATTGAGATTCGGTAGGTAGCATTGCTACCAAGCTGTACTGTTTCAAATGGTTTATATGTCAGGTCATATATTCAACAATACCCCCTTTCAACTTAAATTTACATTTTATGTAAGATGGGAGACTCATGTCTGACTTGGAGGTAGTGGTTAGTTGTCCAGCTAACACGCTAACGTTCGCTGCTAGCTAGCTAGCTAACGTGTAGTTATTAGATGTTCAAATTCACCAGGTTATTTATTTGGTACGGTCGCCTTTCCGTTTAAATGCCGGTTAATCAAGTGTATGAACATATATTCTATGAACAACTATCTGCCAAAAGTCGCACAAGCAGATGTTTACATTTTGTATGTATCTCGTCAAGTCTGCACCAAGCACAAACAGCACACTGCCTGAAGTTGTAAGCACTCCTGTTATGGCACATGAATGATCGTTTTACATCCAAGCAAGATCCTTTGCCCTCTCGCTCACACCCCCCTTTCCCTCAATGTAGTGTACAAAAACATCGGAGAAGAAACGTTGTCACCTTTGATCAAGCACGTTTTACCAACATCAGTGTCAGCCCATTGGCAGCCTTCAGATGTAATGCTATTAGCACTGTAAATATCCTGCCTTTTTTATCATGAAACCTAGACCTAGGAAAGGCTCTAGGTGGCAAAATTACGATTGGGGATGGGTCGGGAGAGTGTGTACCGGCCGTTTTTTATTTAAAAAAAGAGCAACTAGCAAAATAACAAAAAGTAACACACGTAGATTTTAACAGAGCTGTATACTGTTGTTCTATGGCCGTAGAAGCCTTTCTGCCCCTTGTCGCCGTGCGCAGGCGCGCTGTTAGTAAACATGAAATCTATCTATAGGTCAGGTGTGTTTTTAATTTATGTATTCATGTTTTAGGCAGGTCTTTTATACTGTGCACCTCACTGTAGCATCTTATCTTTTTAAATCGTACTCCTACAGTGTGCAACTCCTAATTCAATGTATGTATTCAAGCACTTTTTATTATTTTAATCCCTTATCCCTTACTTATTATGTGTTTTTAAATATGTATTGTGGAAGTCTGTGTGTGTGTCTGTGTGCTACTACTGCTGCAAAACAGTTTCCCAAACTGGGACAAATAAACGCAACTTGACTTGACTGTTTTAAACTCTAACAGGTAAAATAAGAATAAAAAGAAGGGTTTTCTTCCCCTTTGTGTAGTGCAAGTTGCTGTACAGAATACTTTACTGCTACACAGCTTTTTTTTAAAAAGAACACCCCATGTTCAGGTGTTGTTTAAGGGTTTTGTTTAGACAAGAAACCGACCATTTTAAAAAATAAGTTTTTTTGATATTCATCTTTTAATTTTAAATGTATCATGATTCATATTATGAAGGTTGTTGTATTCCATGCTGTGTGTGTAATTTGTAGAGCCAGAAAAGAGCTTTCAAACAACACCTCAGACATCTTTTTGTGACTTACACTGACTGATATAATCAAGGCTGAATGCATAGTGTCCTACCCTAATATGTAAACCTTTGCTGGTCTGTTTCTCCCTTAATATTGGTGTCAGATTCACACAAATGCAGTTCTGGGGTGCTACCTTGCTACTACCTTGCTACTACCTTGCTACAGGCACAGCAAGTATGATTGAAATCTGTGTCGGTCGGGTCCGAAAGTGTCTTGATTTCATGTGAAATGACCCGTATGCAAGTTGACTGCTGTTATCTAAGAAAGTACATAGAAATCTAAACAGGGGTGAGTATTTCCCATGACACAATACACTGCACTGAGGAGGAGTAATGGTGCGTGTGGGTGTTTTCCACAGAAGCCTCTCATAATGAAGTCACAGAAAAGCCCTCCTACAGTTAAAAAAGGCTAATTCTGTCAAAAAGGAAGGCTACTGGGACCCTATACTGTACTCTACATCAGTGGTTCCCAACCTTTTTCACAAGGGACCCATGTTTTTACTATTGTAAACTTTGGTGACCCAACCACGGGAGCGCCCGCACGAGACGGAGTCACAAGATGCCCTTCGTTTCCTGCGAAAACTTATTTTAGTTATTTTATTCCTCAATTCGTCTTTGGTCAAATATAAAATGAATGTTTAATGTAGCACTTACAATTTGTTGCGTCTATGCATTTATTAGTTAAATGCTTTGTCTTTTATTCAACATGGGCTATATATATTCAAAACGAAACCCCTTGAAATCAAGAGGGCTCCGCGACCCCCTGTGGATCTTTGGCGACCCATAAGGGGGGTCCCGACCCATAGGTTGGGAACCACTGCTCTAAAAGCCCAATTGGGAAACTCCAACTACCATTGTCTCCCTCTGGTCTGGAGTGAAGAACCCAAGATCTTTTTAGATCTGATGAAATCAAAGCTATGGTGTTGGAAAGACACCAACCACAGCAGGCAAAAGCTACAGTGTTGGGTCTGACAGCCATTGAAGTGTACACTCGAGAGACACAAAATAACTTCAAGATATGGTGAAGGAAGCCCTGCACACTTGCACCCTGCACACAATCAACGGCCCTCAAAAATTCTTAATTTTTTCTGAAACAGTTTTTTTGACAATGCAATTACATGCTAGGCTAAAAAAAACTTTGGATCATTTTGCACAGTTGACTGTGATAAAAAAAAATGCACTTGGGTAAAACTTCATGCTTTCCCTTTCAAGAAAAGTTTATACTTTTTGATTTTTAAATTGTTTCAAGTGAATGGATGACAGCCGAGGCTTTCATGAATTCACTGGAAAAAATAAAATAAAAAGAGTCATGCTTTTTACAGTTACAGTCAGCAGAAGGTATCCGTTACACTGAATGACAATGCCATTTTGCACGTCTTTGAGTTCTGTTTGACTGATCCTACATCAATTTTGGACCCACAAATTCCACTGAGAGCCCAAGTCCGTATTTTTTTTTTATCTATGTGAATGTTGGAAACACTGATCAAGGCACATGAGCCTAAACAATGCAAAATGAAAATGGGCAATGCAGAGGAAAACACCTGAAAGTAACCTGCTGACACGACAGCACACATAAAGAACGTACAAACTTCAAAGCCACTTTCCCAAAAAAAGCATCCACATGATAAAATTAGGCCAAAAGGCTAATTTCTGATGTTACACTTTGAGGAGCAAACTGATGAAAATGTGGCTTCCAAGGCTGCCAAACATAAAGGTGGGTAGGCCTGTAGATAGATTTCTCATGTTTACAAACATTTTTATGAGTCAGCAAACTGTATGGGGCAAACTCTAGCAGAATGCTAGCTGTGGTGGAAAAAAACAACACAAAAATAACTCATAGCATCCACACATACAGGCCTATGCACTTCTGGCCACTTTTCTTCTACCACGACAGCCTGCCCAGAAGGAGCTACTTCAACTTGTTTAGAAAATTTCAGGTCATTAGGCAAGTAGCCTAGCTAGCTGTCCCCCCTCCCTCGAAATATGACTCTGTCCTGACACACATGCCATTCAAGGCATGACACACATCACATATCACGGGAGACAGCCAGTAGCCACAACACTAAACCTGCAGGCAGCGCTGACAGGAGTCATATCATCACTGTACACAGGAGGTTAGCTTGTATTGTGGCATGCAAAATGACATTCAGGCTAACCATTCTAGCATTCATTTAGCATCACATGATAAGACGGTACACTTGGTACCCGTGTTCATAACTAAGATGCCCGAGCCGATAAGTAAACTCAAAATATTTGATTTGGTCTATGACTAAGTACAATGGCTTATCTCATTTAGCTGCGACAATGCGGTTTCTCTTGCTCAATAAATTGAGATCAAGGTTTGAAGTCACAAAACAGTTTCTCAGTCATACTTTTGTGTTTTGTGGTTTTCAAATATGACTTAATTACCGGTACCAATGATAGACTTAACACAGTGCTGTGGGAATATAGAAAGCACTTCCGTGAGTCCATCATGGACCACAATTCCGTGTCCAGGGGCACAGAATTTTGGCTAAATCTATGAAACTGACACAGATTTTGTGTCCCAAAGATCCGAGTCCATTCCAAGGAATTCTGTGAGATCAGGCTGGATCTACTTGATCAGTGCACATTTCACCAGTAGGCTAATTAGTGCATAAGTGCGGTAGGCCTTCAATCAACATAAACCCTCCTCTAATGCTACCAATGGTCTACAATTTCACTTTTTGAAAGTGCTGCACATTCCATGCAACTCTCTTGACAGTGGAGCCAGCTAGCTACAGTATATCACGAAAGTGAATACACCCCTCACAGTTTTGCAGATTTTTGAGTATATCTTTTCATAGGAAAGCATTACAGAAATGTAACTTTGACACAATGATTAGTGACCTTTTAACAACATATTTAACCGCTTAAATTTCTTGTTCACTCAGAAAAAAAACAAAATACAGCCATTAATGTTTGAACATGTACTCACAAAAGTGAGTACACCCCA
Source organism: Engraulis encrasicolus (assembly GCF_034702125.1). Classification (NCBI taxonomy): domain Eukaryota; kingdom Metazoa; phylum Chordata; class Actinopteri; order Clupeiformes; family Engraulidae; genus Engraulis; species Engraulis encrasicolus. The sequence continues at coordinate 3,202,710 of NC_085875.1, read as the reverse complement.
GATTAAAATCCGGTAGAGAAGGGGCTATGTTGGCTCGAATCGTCTCGAAATAAAACGAAATGAAAAGGGATGACAAGGGAGGTCATCAGTGTGCGTTTCAACCTTTCTTTGCATTGAACTTTTAAATTTTGAGTCTGCATCTGGCTTAAATAGATTGGTGTGAGATTTGAATGCAATCCTATGGATAATATCATGATCTGCTTCAGTAGTCACAGTGCATGTTGACATGTATGTTTCTTTTAGGTGTATTTCAGATTGCCAATGTTGACAGCATTCATGCATCCCCAAACCATGTCAGTCCCACTACCATGCTTGGCTTATGAGAGGATACACCTTTTTTGTACAACTCACTTGTTTACCACCACACATGCTTGACACCATCTAAAGCAAATTTGTTTATCTTGGTCTCAAGAGAGATGAACAGACCAAGGATATGGATCACTGGAACCATGTTGTGTGATCTGAAGAGACCAAGATAAACAAATTTGCTTTAGATGGTGTCAAGCATGTGTGGTGGTAAACAAGTGAGTTGTACAAAAAAGGTGTATCCTCTCATAAGCCAAGCATGGTAGTGGGACTGACATGGTTTGGGGATGCATGAATGCGGTCAACATTGGCAATCTGAAATACACCTAAAAGAAACATGCATGTCAACATGCACTGTGACTACTGAAGCAGATCGTGATATTCTCCATAGGATTGCATTCAAATCTCACACCAATCTATTTAAGCCAGATGCAGACTCAAAATTTAAAAGTTCAATGCAAAGAAAGGTTGAAACGCACACTGATGACCACCCTTGTCATCCCTTTTCATTTCGTTTCATTTCGACACGATTCGAGCCAACATAGCCCCTTCTCTACCGGATTTTAATCTGGGGTGTACTCACTTTTGTCAGTACATGTTCAAACATTAATGGCTGTATTTTGTTTTTTTCTGAGTGAACAAGAAATTTAAGCGGTTAAATATGTTGTTAAAAGGTCACTAATCATTGTGTCAAAGTTACATTTCTGTAATGCTTTCCTATGAAAATATATACTCAAAAATCTGCAAAACTGTGAGGGGTGTATTCACTTTCGTGATATACTGTACATGGCCTATAGACTTTTAGACCTAGAAAGCTGATCAAGAGGATGTTAGACAGGAGAGGGGGATTTGACACATTATATCATCCATACCAGCTTCACCAACTAGCCTACATAGTTTGAAGAGATTTCCATAACACACAAAAAAGTCATTTCCCCAACAGTCCTGTATTCTCAGAAATTGTGTGCCAAGTTAACAGTGAAAGATTCAGGTTATGAATTTAGTCAGTGAGGCCGCAATGCTGGTAATTGGTAAACAAACTACAACTTGTCAAATACGTCTTGCTTTTCTCCCCATACTGTGATTGAGTTTCGAATGTGACCATGGGACTTTGTATTATGTAGCAAAGAGGAACTCGCACACCACTGATGCCGATGCACAAAGACATTTAATGCATGAGGAAAATAAAGAAAGTGCTACCCAGTGTAGTGCAAACGCTTTCGGTCCTTCAGACCATCATCACAGACTTTTTTCCAGCATGTCAAGCAGATCGGAAAGTGTGCGAAAGGCAGCATGGAAATTGCCAGGCTAGTTTCCAGTGGCATTGGTGCCACAGTCACGCAGAACAAGCCCCGGCCGCCGATGGCCAGGATAGGCCCGTATTACTTCCAGAGGCCAACATGTGTTTTTGTGGCGTCAGTTCTCACGCACCCTCATGCTCTCTGACCACCTTGACGTGTATAAATATGTCAATCGGCCAGATGGATCGAATTACATAACGCTGATAATGTTTCGGCACATGCCTAAAATACCATGGCAGAGGTGGAGAGAGGGGTGGAGGTGGAGGGAGGGTCGTGGTGCGGTTGTGTAACCTAAGGGTGTTTTGTGGCCTGTATGTATACTATTTACTTTCTGGAATGCCTGAAAGGGGTATGCCACTATTTTGGGGCTTAATACAGTTAAAATCTTTGGCTGGGGTTTATAAAGGTGGTAAAGTGTCTTATTTTTCATGTGAAGCGTTGTCTTGCTTTAAGACAAGTTAAAAGAGGGAGTATGTCGCTAAGCTAGTGAAAGTCAATGCATCCATGTAGCATTGCTACATGCTACACGGATCCATTGACTTTCACTAGCTTAGCGACATGCTCCCTTTTTTAACTTGTCTTAAAACAAGACAACGGCTTACATGAAAAATAAGACACTTTACCACCTATATAAACCCTGGCCAACGATTTTAACTGTATTAAGCCCCAAAATAGTGGCATACCCCTTGAACTGTGCTGCCGGGCCGGCCGGGGCTAATGGCCCGTTTTAGGTAGCCGTTTAGATTATCATTGACTTTCAAATCTCTTCGAGACTTGGTCTGATCAAGAGCATAACAATTAACATTTCCCAAATGTCATGGTTGACACGACTCCCTTGGTTTGCTAATGGTTGTTTCTGTCCCGACAAAGTGGGAGGAGTTCCCGATTTTTCGGGAGTTCAGAAAGTACTTCCTTTGCTCTTGACCTGACTAGTTGCAACGGTGAAAGTGTTGCGTCACTAGGAGGGCATGGCCTGGCTACGTTCTAGGTGCTTTAGCTGGTTGCCTTCGCTCCCTCCACACACCATGGCCAGAGGACTCACAATCCAGACGAGGTGAAGAACACACAAGCACGCACGCAATCACGCAAGCAGAGGCACACAAACACACAGAGGCGTCCTCTTGCACTGCAATGTATGCCAGCCACGTGAGAGTGAAAGTTCAGACTGTTCAGCATTCACTCTTGCCACTTGCGATGCAGAGTGTTATCCATTTGCTTTCTTGTTTTAACCTCTCTTGGCTTTTTTTGTTTTTTTAAATAAACACTGCAGCAATTCAACAAAAAGGACCATAATTTTCCTACAAATGATGCAATCTGATACTGGGGGGCTGGGAGGCTCAGCACTGACGGTCAATATGCCAGTCAATACTGTAGCTGTTAAATGAAGGCCTGCCACAGCAGTGCTAGCAATTGAATGGCTTTGCTTAGCTGCCCATCTCTTACGCCATTTCGTACACCAATATGTGATATTAGTTATTTCCCTGTCTTTGTCCATTTTGTCTATCTGTAGACAGTAGCCCACCCAACGCCCTCTCCTACACTCCGATTAGTCTGCTCCTCTCTTTGGAGGCAGAGCAAACAAGTGATGGGGGAGACAGACAGAGAAGGGAGAAAATAAGACACCAAAAACGGGTTGCTGCTGGCTACATGGTCCAGCCAATTTGCAACCAGGTGAACTGGAGTGTACAGCAAATCCCAGTCAACAGACAGAAGCACAGGCGGGTAGGGGGTGGGGGCTTGGATGATGTTTAAGGAAGGAAAGCAGGGGCAATGGACTGTGGTTTACCTCCACATATCATGCAATTCCCTGTCATTCCTTTGCAATAAAGACCCTAAAATTACTAGATTGTTCCAGATATGTCTCCAATACACAACACTATATGAACACGCAGATCAATTCAACACACAAGCCTACCCAGGGCTGTGATCTCACTTCCTTTGACATCAGCAGGCAGGCTGGGGGATGGGCAGAGGGTTGTAACTAGCATTTTTTTTTTACAGCCAACTCTCCTCTCAGCTCTCTGCATGCAACGTTCGAACGATGTTAGGCTACAATGTTACCACTACTAGCAACATTAGCCAGCTAGCTCGCCGCCCTCTTCACAACAACAAAGCCAGCAATCGCTCGACTGAAAATATACACACTAAGCAAATACGTCTTACTGATAATAATATTTTTAACACAGTGCGCACACGCCAAAAGTAAAATAACGACAGGAGGGTGATGATCTCCACAGGATCAGACAAATGACAATAAAAGTGTTCAGCCTACCTCTGAAGTGCATTAGGGGCACTGGCTGAAAAGGCCCGTTGGAGTTTGGTGCGTCTACAACCATCCTGTCTCCGGCTTTATTGCATGTCAACATATATAACCTACTCAACCAAGGAATCTACTTAAGGCAAGGAACCAGCCTCCATTTTAGCACAAAAGCAGATCAGAAAATGAAGCTCTGGCTGCTGGAGGGAACTGGCTAGTTAGTGATGTCACTGGGAACGATGACAGTGATTGGCCGACTGCAACTAGAAAGGGTGATGTAATAGACCTGCTCACACGGCTCGAATGCTATTGGCTGAGCGGAAGCGGGAGGCGGGAATTACACTCCGTTCATTCTCTTCCGCCATTCATTTGAGGCTGTCAAGAAGACTCAAGATTTTGCGCCTTTCTCCAAAATGAAAATTGTCCATCCCAAACTTTCCCACGAACACAAGATCAATGTAATGCAAACTATAATTTCATTTAGCTCACATATGACACTTGCTTCACATTGTTCAAATAGCCTGGGCATAACCCATAAAGACACATAGGCCCAATAGACTGTTTATGATAGGCCTATAACAACATAGGGCTATACATAGGCTAATAACAATGCATTTTTCTGTAATAAACTGTTAGGCTTTCTACACAAGATCATATAAAATAGACAGATATGACACGGGCTACATATTGTTCAAATATGCATAAACCATAAAGACACAGTTAGGCCCAATAGACTGTTTATGATAGGCCTATAACAACATATAATCTAATAATAATGCAATTTTCTGTAATAAACTGCTAGGCTTCCTACACAAGATCAGCCTATAAAATAAAACATCATGTAAGCACTTTACTTATTTTATGTCTTAAACTCTTAAAGACAATACTGATGCACCACCATTTCGGCTGTAGGCTGTCAGGCTATTTCAAGTTTAAATAAGACCAGGTCCTAAATGAATGGTGAGATGAGTAGCCAACTCTTAACTGAGTAATGGCTGAAACCACAAAAAAGATTTGAATGCATGTAGCTACATGAAACGCCAAACAGCTTCTACTTTTCCCCAAAGGTTATTTAGGTGTGGTTCTGTCAATGTCTCTGAAGCTGATCAGACTTAGGCCTACACGCAGAGGCGATTCTAGGGTCAGGTGGGGCCCCAAGCGAAAATGCAAAAGAATGAACATTTGAACCAAAATTGCCACTACTGTGGGAAAGTGTGGACTGTTATTCACTATATAGGGGCTTGGGGGCCCCAAGCGGCTGCATGCCTTGCCTGGTGGCAAGATGCGCCTCTGCCTACACGAATACCACGCCTGCCCTCCTGACCATAAAAAACAAACAAAATACAGAAAACAACCCCCCCCCCCAAAAAAAAAAGAAACAAGCAAAGCAAACAAAAACCTGAATAAACAACTGCTTTATGTCTTTATTTTATTATTTGTTAAAAGAGCTTGTCAACAAGAATAATGTGAATCCAACTTTTAAACCATATTCATACACTTTCCTATTGTTGATTGATTACACATATTCAGTCCTTGTTGGATCTGTTCAGAGGTGGAAGAAGTACTGAAGTTGTGTACTTAAGTAAAAGTAGAAGTACCCTGAAGAAAAATTACTCAAGTGAAAGTAAAAGTTGTACACCAAAAATGTACTTAAGTAAAAGTCATAAGTACTAACTTTTAAATGTACTTTTTGAGTGCAAAAGTACAAGTATGTCTGCCTACTTGATCCAATAGGAAAAAGTTTCTGCAACGGTTTTCGGTTCTATTTGAACATGGAGTCCTGTTAATGTTTTTTTAAAGTATCTTTTCTGTCTGGGTGTCAGTTTGAAAGAGGGGCTTGGTCCCACCTCTCTGCCCGCAGCTGAGGCTACTCAAATATCCACGAAACACAACAGGAAACCTAGGATAAATGTAACTAGTAACAAAGTCTTCTTCTAGAAATGTAAGGAGTAGAAAGTACAAGTAATTGTCAAAAAATGTAACTGAGTAAAAGTAAAAGTCTGTTTTTTTATTTTTACTTAAGTAAGTACAAATTCCAGAAAGAACTACTTAAGTACAGAAACGAAGTAAAAATACTTAGTTACGTTCCACCTCTGGATCTGTTGAACATTTTTGCCTTCCTCTCAGAATGAAGTCAGTCCACAGACAGCTCATGTTGCTCTTTCACACATGTAGGCATACACTAAAGAGAAAACATACTGGGCTGGACACACACACACACACACACACACACACACACACACACACACACACACACACACACACACACACACACACACACACACACACACACACACACACACACACACACACACACACACACACACCCCTGTTGGTCTCGGTAAGCACATAATACATGCACTCTCAGCGACTACTGAACCCGATTGACCCTAACAACAGACAACACAATCAATCAGCCTATAAAATAATAAATGCAAAATGTAATGCTGAAATTGTAGGCAAGTACAGATAGTAATACAGATACAGGTACATAAATACAAATGTTATGTTAGGCCTAGGCCTAAACTAACACCACTGATAATAAATGCATTTCTCCATTTTCAACATTACGTCCTCATAAGGCCTCAGGGGCCGGCAGTAAACAACATGTTTGAACTTCCTCACTGCTTCTCACACTCGTCTGGGCCAGTCGGTAATTTGGACCTTGCTGCAACTGCATGCACAATGCAGACAGGAAATCAACAAGGCGAGAAGCGAGGAGCGCCTGGGAGTTGCCTCTCAGCTGTTTGACGAGGCTAACCACACTCACAGACACACACAGACAGCTCGCTCCGAACTCAGCTTGAGCATCAGCCCAAACAACTTCCTAGAAGCATAGCTAGTACTTCCTTTTCTTCCTTCTGTGACACACACACCCAAGAGATCTTTTTTTTTACATGCAAGAAAACAGACAGACCCATGCCTGTGAGCAAACCTAGTCAAATGTCAATGACATGCCTTTTCAGATGGAGTATATGCCAGAAGCATTAGCAAAGCTTTAGTCTATTTTACATTCATTAAAAGTTGGATATGTCTTCAATGTATAATATTATTTGCAAAGGTGAATGTGACAGCAATCCAATTTAATCAAATTAAATGTGCCAATTTATTCAGGGAAAACAACGACCATGGTGTGAGTCTATTGAGGAAAACAACTGACCAAACAAACAATCTAATACAGGGCTGGGCTGGGGGAGAAATAGGGCCCGTGCACTTTTGGCTTTAAGGGGCCCCTAATAATTTGTGATGCAGAACTGACTCACCGGTGGGCCCCGCACCCTTGTGGGCCCCTACTTTCATATATATCTGGCATAGCGGGCATTTCCCAGAGGGGCCTTTCACCCTTGTGGGCCCCTATTTTCAGAAATGTAAAAATATATGGTGAAGGTGACCCCAAACTTTTGAACAGTAGTGTATATATTTACATTTCTCAAAATAGGGGCCCACAAGGGTGCAAGGCTCCTCTGGGAAATGCCCGCTATGCCAGATGGCCTGTCCAGCACTGATCTAATGTGACTGACACCAAATGAATGTTGATCTGCATGCCAGGCAACCACAGCAAAGAGAACAAAACATCCACACTGACAGAGTAAAAGCAGAACTTAAAAAAAGAACACCTCTCAGTTGAGAAAGCTTGATTGTGCTATGGCAAGGTGTGAATCCAGAGGTTGATTGTGCTATGGCAAAGCCTCAGTTAAGAAAGCTTGATTGTGCTATGGCAAGGCCTCAGTTGAGAAAGCTTGATTGTGCTATGGCAAGGCCTCAGTTGAGAAAGCTTGATTGTGCTATGGCAAGGTGTGCATCCAAAACCGCGGCTGCAGGACCTCTCTCCAGTTCCTCTTTCCCAAGAATGCCCCGGGCCCCTAGGCTGGACGTTGCTCTGGGGCCCCCATGGAGGGGAAATTTCATGACAAATTTACAGAGACAGTGTCATACTTGTGCAGTATTAATTTTAAGTTATATTTGTCACAACCGATGCATTTTTCAAAATCTTATCACAATTCTGCATTTTCTTTTTTGCTTTTGGCACAATCGGGGGCCCCCTGGCAGGTGTGGCCCCTAGGCTGCAGCCATATCTAGCCTGTGCATTAATCCGGCCCTGGGTGTATGTTGTGGTGCAGTCAGTCAGTTTCTCAGGTTACTCAAGCCGAAACCAAAAAAGATGTCTCTGTTCTCAGAGACATCTCAGTCCTCATTACCAAGCCATTACATGATAATAATTCAGCAGGTTGATCCAGCTTGGAACAGAGTCTTTTTGAAAACATGTGCTTCCACAACTATGTCAATTGATGTCTGTACATACAACTTCTAACTCCCTTTTGGTTGTGTCTTAGCACAATGGCTTCATATTTCTCACTCAGTACACAGGCATCTGTCCTGCACATACAGACATAGTCACCCCCCTCCCCCCCAACATCCCTCGGACAGACAGACCTCTGTCTCACGCACACACACACACACACACACACACACACACACACACACACACACACACACACACACACACACACACACACACACACACACACACACACACACACACACACACACACACACACACACACACACACTGATCGAGCAGTTGCATATCCAAGCATTCTGTATCTACTATGGCGAACTCTGAAAAAAAAACGGACAAGAAGTGAGGTGGTGATGGGCTAGCCATGACTCAATGGTTAGAGTGCTGGCCTTTAGATCAGAGGGTTGCAGGTTCAAATCCCACCCTTACCAGCACCTTCATCCATGACTGAAGTGCCCTTGAGCAAGGCACCTAACCCCACATTGCTCCAGGGCCTGTGACCAAAACCCTGTATCTAAAGAACTACACAGTAAATTCTGCAGTGTTCATTTAACACTTAGAGAGTTGATTTGACATCATTTGGACTCAAATGAACTCTGTAAGTGTTGAATTAACACCACAGCATTTACTGTGTATCAGTTGCTTTGTATAAAAAGCATCAGCTAAGTGTAATAGAATATAATGTAATTACAGGAGTCCCAGGGGCAGGACCACCGGCTTCCTGTCTGTGGACAGCAGTAGTTGCCACATTACATTACATTACGTTGCATTTGGCAGACGCTTTATAACCAAAGCGACTTTCAAAAGAGGACACAATTAAGCCAACATCACAAGCAAATACAAAGTGCACAGGAGATATACAGAACAACAAGTGCAGTTGCAAAGAGGGGTTAGTTGTTGTTTTTTTTTGTTTTTTTTTAAATATAAGGAGTAAATAACGAGTACACACACACACAGACAAACTAAACTAAACTAAACTAAACTAAACTAAACTAAACTAAACTAAACTAAACTAAACTAAACTAAACTAAACTAAACTAAACTAAACTAAACATCATGTCAGGAGTCTGCCCTGGGGCAAGGCCAGTTCAAGCATTAGTCTAGTAGATTATCTCGAAAGAGGAATGTCTTTAGTTGTTTCTTGAAAGCTGCAAGAGATGTGCTCAGTCTTGCTGCCTCTGGGAGACTGTTCCACATGAAAGGCCAAATACAAGACAATGCAGGTGTTGCACCAATTCAAAGCATCAAGGATTGGAACTTGCACACCAATAGCCGATGCAATACATTGTTTAATGTAGCCTATAAAAGTGATAAAAGTAGGCTATTAAAAGTGCTACCCACAGTGCAGAGAATTCGGTTCCGCTCCTTACAACATTATTAAAGCGGCATCTGTGCATGCCTTACAAAACACTAATATTATGATCTGAGTCTTAAGGGAAAGCTGGCAGAATAAACTTAACTGTGTCATTTGAGGTTTATGAATATTTAACTGTTATGCACGACACGTATTGCATGTGAATGAATTTGCCCTACAATACGGATTCCCATGTTTACTTTCTTGTGTGATTGTTTGCCTTTTGCCTCAACTTAACTCTAATTCAATTCCTCACAGGTCTTCCTGTCGAGGACAAACTCCTCTTTCATGAGGTTAATTGGTGACGTTTACTTTACTGGGTCAGTGACGTCATTTTGTCTGTAATTAAGACAGAACAGCAGACATAATGAGTTCCTCTATGGAATTGAAGGTGTGCAAAGGCAAATTTTTATTTTCATTTGTAAGACCTTTTGTCAGAGATGACACCCGTTTGGGTTTCTTGAATTGTCACATGACAAACTGTCAGTTCAAACGCACACCAAAAGATGGCAGCAGTTCACTTTTGTGAAAATACAAGCACTGTTGTTTCAGTTTCACCAGTACCTGGTCCAAAATAATATTTAACACAATCTCTCAAAAACAGCAGTTTGCATGTCAGCTACCGTTTCAGACCTTTCACTTCATGCTAAAGGTTGCATGATAAAGATTTGCCAAAGACATGGATGAGACATGGACATGGATGGGGTCTGGTAGGAATACATTTGACTGGCCTGCACATACTGTAGTCCTGACCTGAACCAGATACAACATCTTTGGGATGAATTAGAGAGGAGAGTGAGAGCCGGGCCTTCTCAACCAACATCAGTGTGTGACCTCACCAACACGTTTTTGGAAGAATGGTCAAAAATTCCTATAAACACTTCCCAGATGAGTTGAAGCTGTAGCTGCATATGGTGGTCCGACATCATATTGAGCCCCATGGGTTAGGAATGGGATGGCAGCTAAATTCATGTGAGTCAAGGCAGGTTAGCGGATACTTTTGGTAATATAGCGTATGTAGTAAAATTCTACATTTTCAGACAAAGAAGAGTCATTAAAGGGGTATGCCACTATTTTGGGGCTTAATACAGTTAAAATCGTTGGCTGGGGTTTATAAAGGTGGTAAAGTGTCTTATTTTTCATGTTAAGCGTTGTCTTGCTTTAAGACAAGTTAAAAGAGGGAATATGTCGCTAAGCTAGTGAAAGTCAATGGATCCGTGTAGCATTGTAGCATGCTACACGGATACATTGACTTTCACTAGCTTAGCGACATGCTCCCTCTTAGTGGCATAGTGGCATACCCCTTTAAGGTTGGCCAGATAGACCTGAATGCGACGAATATATGCAACACCACAGGCCTGTACCAGAGTGCCCAGAGGTGTGCAAAAAGAATGAGGGCAGAGGGAAAGGTCAAATAAACAATACAGAAAGCAAAGTGAAGCATATTTATATCAAATCTAAAAAAAGAAATCACACATCTGTAATATCTGTATAAATCAATGCACATAGGCTACTGAATTTGTGTATTCATATACTATACATACAGTAGGCAGGGTTATCTATAGATCTGCACTGTAACAAATAGCTGTTTATTTACGGAAATTCTGCAACAGCATTCTACTGCTTTTCGAAAAAACAGACAACTACTGTGAAAATATTACTTTGAGTCACATATTGAGCAAAAACAGTAAGTACTGCACAATAGCAGTATTCGCCGTTGTGGAAAAAACTAGAGATGCACCGGATCCTGATTTTTAGGATCCTGCCGGATACCAGATCCACTGAATAAGATCCTGCCGGATCCGGAACCGGATACCGGATCCTACAAAAGGTTTGAAACATATAGTCTACTCGCACACGTGGGCCCTTTTTATTACGTTGGCGCAAACTATTGTTTAGACTCATTGGCTTATTGCCACACTGCCTTCAATAGCCGCTTCCAAAGGGATTTCACTCCATGCAGTGATTGGGGTTGTGAAAGACTGAAAAGCCTAGGCTAGACATGCACCAGACCCTGATTTTTAGGTAACATGCCGGATACCGGATCCACTGCTTAAGATCCTGCCGGACCCGGACCCTGTGAAAAACTCTATTATCCTGACGGATCCGGATCCAGAACCGGAACCGGATCCGGTGCATCTCTAGAAAATAACAAGTTATTTTAGGCAGCACCATTGAAACCCATTCATCCTCCACTTGTCCGTGATCACCATCAAACTTCAATACCACCTGAAGAACTGAAGTCATTCTGACTGGTTAAAGATTATCTGATACTATCAAGCATGATGAAACAATTCCTAAGGAAACTGCAATACTTAAAAAGTGCTTGATGCAGCAAAGTGTGAGTAGCACATGCATTTTGATAGTGATGAAAGTGTGAATGGCTGAAACATTTTAAGAACTTTTAACACACAAGCAGCCCCATCTAAACTGCTAATCAGTGCCTGGCCTCACCTGAGTAGGGCTGTTATGCCATTATTCAATTACGGGCGTCACCTGCCAAGGGCCTGATGACTCTGGTCACATGGTACTCTTGCACCTGTATATAAATCTGGACTATCAACACTTCAGTTGCTTGCCTGCCTGCTGGCTGGCCTGCATGGCACAGCATAGCACTTGTTTGCCTACAAGCTTGCTTACATGCTTGCACACTTTCCTCTTTGTGAAAGCTTGCTGTATGTGGCATCATTTGTGGCATTGTGGCATATAATGTGCCTGCTGCAAATTAGGCATTGCTTTGAGAGCTAGCTTGTAGTGCTGCTTGTTTGCTGTGCTACTTGGTGCAAAATATTTTTTAAAGACTGACCAATGCTATATTCATCATTGGCTCATCAAGAGATACAGTAAAAAGCCCACCTTGCACACTATCATTGTAACATAGCACTGCGTACTCTGACATTTTGTTCATGCCCACACTTTCAAAGGACCACCGCAAACCATTTTCTCAATACAGCATTGCGGCATAGTATCATGCTCAAGGCACTCCAGTCATGGTGAACGATGGGAGGGTGGGGTGGTAACATGGCCAGGGTACCACAGTTATGGAGAATGATGGGTGGGGTGGGAAGTTGCCATGGCCATATTCATGAATACAACTATGACCCAGTATTTGCCTGTCATCACACAGTACAATTCAACTTTTTAACTGAAATGTACTGTTATTTTTCTGTAGAGTACTGTTATTTAACAGTTCAATTGCTGCTGAAAAAATGTTATATACTGTGATACATTAAACAGCAATGAGCTGTATTTGATTTTTGGTGTGAAATAACAGTAGAATTACAGGTAAATATAATTGCCAGTAACTGCCGTTATTTTGCAGGGAAATTTTCTTACAGTGTGGGTTACAATAATTTCCCCATAATATGTCTTAATCTCATACTACATCAGTGGTCAAATAGCTCAATAGAACAAACTGGCAACATTTCACAGTAATGTCATTCCAAATCGTCACGCTGCATTCTGTTATCAGTCTACTGTATGTGTGCTACGCTAATAGCAACACAAGAGTTCCACTAAATTCAGTCCACTCACGAACCTCTGCCACACATACTGGCAACCAGCTCTTAAAAGCTTCATCACAGCTGCCCATGGTCACTCACAGCCCCAAATACTGCAACATGACTTAGCAGGAATGGGTCTCTGACATCTCTGGCCGAGGAGAATGACACTAGCAAGCTTCTCTGCAGTCTAATGATACTGATGGGCAGGGCCGCTGACAGCTTTTTTTCGGGGCCCAGGGCAAAGTCATATGAAAGGGCCCCCCATTCAATACATGCAATGTAATGACAACCCAATTTGCCCCCCTCTCTCCCTGGGCCCGGGACAACTGACCCCTTTGTCACCCCCTGTCAGTGTCCCTGCTGGTGGGAACGTAAAGAGCAAACAGCTCGACCTGAAAATTAGGTGCTGATTACATGTTTGTGAATTGTTCAGTAAAATTATTTGTTTGTAAAAAGAAATATTGTCTGTATCAATATTGACTGAAATAATCGTGATATAGATTTTTCTCATAATTGTAGCTACAACTGTACTACTGTAGCTACTTAGGGCCCACATCATGCTGTGGTGTATACAGTACAGTGTGCCATTACTATTGCATCGTTCATTTTAGCCAGCAGAAATAAGCAAAGATAAAATGAAGAAGTGAATGAAAAGAAGACGTGTGGCTGTTGCAAAGCCCTGCAGATTAGGCTCAGAAAATAAGTACACCAGTGAATAAGTTAAAACTGGTTGACAGGCAGTCAGTAATTGATGACAAGTTACTTTGTGAAAGTATAATGGTTTGAGACATAACAGCATTGATTCCTCTCTTGATATGCTACTGGTAAGGGATGACCCACCGAAGGAATGGGTGATGACCTCATGTTAACATGTGCCTGAAATGTCCTCCACCTCCATCTCTACTACGTAGCTCCTTTCACAATCACATGATTAACAGTAGCAAAGGCACAAATTTTGGGGAAATGTTCTGTAATAAAGAACATAATTACCTGGAAGCACTCAGAGTACAAACCTCTGCCAAGGCTATGGGGTTACAACCCATTTTTTTTTCATTTAAAGTCTTTCTTCCTTGTTTTTGAGGAGTTAGAAACTGGAATGTCAAAATTTGTCCTATTTTGCAATGGTGAAGAATCGTTCAAAAAATTCCTGGATTCTGATCGTGATCCGGATCACCACAAAAACGTAATCACTTGTTTCTTTTGTCATTTCCAACAACTCCACAAAAATTCATAAAAATCCGTTCATAACTTTTTTAGTTATCCTGCTGACAGACAGACAAACAAATAGACAGACAGACAAACCAACACGGCCGAAAATATAACCTCCTTGGCGGAGGCAATAATTAGATATGAAACAACCTATTTCTTTGCAAATATTAATGCCCAAAACATTTGTGAACAAGAGCTATTACGTGATAGAGATAGCATTCTGCAACCCTGGCCAATGCTACAGACGCCACCCACAGGAGACTTGAAGGACTGTAGGCCTACAGACAGGCACACAGACAGACAGGCACGCACGCACGCACGCACGCACGCACGCACGCACGCACGCACGCACGCACGCACGCACGCACACATGCACACGCACACACACACACAGGGCCACTGCAATAGCTGCCCCAACCCCCTCCAGAGGGCCAGGAAATAAAGTAATTTAAGACCAAGCCTTTTTAATCATGTGCCAGGTGCATTGCACTTATTCAATAACGAAAATAATATTCTCATGACCGGCCACTAATTCTGATACAACAGATGACAGACAAAGCACATAGTATGATCATAAAAACAGGTAGGGGGTTGTTTAATAAGAGCTCCATGTGCCATTAAAGACGTAGGTGAACTTGAATATGATTGAGTGATCCCAAAATAACCAATCACTTTACCAGTGCCTGAATGCAGACACAGACCATACAGCAGAGCAGACTATTTCTAGAACTCTCAACTCTAAACGACCTCACTATGCAAGCACATTGAAACAATAGGTAGGTTTTGGCCACGAGGAATACATTTCTCGAAACCATAGTTGCTAGCTACATTAGCTATAGTACGTTGTTGTTTGCAATGCGATTTCCCATCGGCAACTACCAAAGTTGCTAACTGGCTGACAACTATGTTTTTGAGAAATGCACCCCAGAATTGGTTCTGGATCATGCTGATTCCAAGGGAAAACT
>NC_085875.1:3065015-3182515 GCF_034702125.1 Engraulis encrasicolus | reverse complement strand
AAACGGCGGACATGGGGACGCGCTTCGCGGTTAGTCACGATCCATTCGAGAGTAGCATCCAACTGCAGTTTGCAGACGTGGGCAGGTCTGGATGTCTGAGATCTCGCCCCTCCCATTTTGGATCTCGCCCCCCCTATTTTTCCTATTATGGTAGTCTGTACAGTCCCACACCATCCCGACGTCACCCTATTTGAGAATTTGCGCCAAATGTCTTCTCCGGCGAATGCATAGTACACTTTATTCAATGCACACAGCTTGTGTCGTGTCGTGTCTTGTCGTTTGGAGTGCTATGTAGAACTATACTAAACACTGGTACGGCGTTCATTTTAGGACATTATCAGATATCAGACTCAGGTATCAGACTCACATAAAACTCTGTCAGTCTCAGGGAGAAAATTGTCATCCTCAGACGAAACTTTGTCGTCCTCAGAAAAAAAAATCATCCTCAGACAAAACTTTGTCATCCTCAGAAAAAACATTGATGTCCTCAGAAAAAACGTTGTCATCCTCGGAAAAAAGGTTGTCGTCCTCAGAAAAATAGTTGTCGTCTTCAGAAAAAATGACATCAGTTCTCAGCATCAGCCTCAGAAAAAAAATTCTCATCATCAGACAAAACTTTGTCGTCCTCAGAAAAAACATTGTCATCCTCAGACAAAACTTTGTCGTCCTCAGACAAAACTTAATCATCCTCAGACAAAACGTTGTCATCCTCAGACAAAACTTTGTCGTCCTCAGAAAAAACATTGTCATCCTCAGACAAAACTTTGTCGTCCTCAGATAAAGCTTTGTCGTCCTCAGACAAAGCTTTATCATCCTCAGACAAAACTTTGTCATCCTCACAAAAAAAATTGTCATCCTCAGACAAAACTTTGTCATCCTCGGACAAAACTTTATCATCCTCAGACAAAACTTTGTCATCCTCACAAAAAAATTGTCATCCTCAGACAAAACTTTGTCATCCTCGGACAAAACTTTGTCATCCTCTGACAAAACTTTATCATCCTCAGACAAAACTTTGTCATCCTCACAAAAAAAATTGTCATCCTCAGACAAAACTTTGTCGTCCTCAGAAAAAACATTGTCATCCTCAGACAAAACTTTGTCGTCCTCAGATAAAGCTTTGTCGTCCTCAGACAAAACTTTGTCGTCCTCAGACAAAACTTTATCATCCTCAGACAAAACTTTGTCATCCTCACAAAAAAATTGTCATCCTCAGACAAAACTTTGTCATCCTCAGAAAAAAAATTGTCATCCTCAGACAAAACGTTGTGGTCCTCAGACAAAACTTTTATCATCCTCAGAAATTTTTTTTGTCATCCTCAGACAAAAAATTGTCATCCTCAGACAAAACTTTGTCGTCCTCACAAAAAATTGCCATTAAACAAACTGCAACATTTTATTTTAGCGTTACATCTATTAGCACTTATTCATACAATATTAATGCCTGTGTAAGTAACTTCTAAGTCAGGTACTAAGCAAAATCAGACAGTTGTTGTTAGACATTTATTGGCAAATGTCTTGTTCATGTACAATAAGGGATTTATTACCAATATAACCATAGTAAGGACCTAGTAGACCTAGATTTATATTTATCAATAAGTAGTAAGTGCCAGAATACAAAATGTATAAGCTCCAGACACACTGTGTGAACAATATATATATATATAACGATTTGAAAAACGATTTCCTTTGCATTTTCCTCCTGGAGTAAATACATCCTATGGAGAAAACCATGAGTGCTTGAAAGACACATGGATCAAAAGCCTAGTCAAGTTGTTGTAGTTAACTTGGGTTTGGGAGCAATAAAAACCTTCAGAGGAGGGACAGTTGGGACAGTTTCTTACACTCCCAGTTGTATGATAATAAGTTAGGCGACAGGCCTTCATTGACACAACAGAGGAGACATCGGGATGCATATAGAAATGAATGTGTAATGAATGTGAATATAGACATAAATGTGCAATATGTTGTTCAGCCCTTTTACTGGGAGGAATTTTGAAAAACTGGCCCTGTGACCAGCACCCCTTATGTAGAATGTGAACGCCTATGTGTGTGGGGAAAAAGGCATAGCCTACTCTCATAGACCCTTTTCATCTGTGCGTTAACAATTGCACAGTGCTCCTAAATTGTTATCTGTGCTCCTATTTTGTCTTTTGTTTTTTTTCATTGCATAGACCCCTGCATGAGGGCCGAATGAAGTGTGTTGCAAACAGAAATGATTCTCTGTACTGCATTTTTTAAATATATAAATGACAGTGTACATGGGTAAAACATGTCATGGGTTAGATCTTATGTAATTTCTCAAAACATAAATGGCTGAAATGTAGACCTATAATCCCCCCCAATTACATAAATCCCGGCTGCCCTGCCCCCATGGTTTCCAAAATTTCTGTGGGAAACACAGGGTCACTATTCCAAAGCGAGGCATTGCACAGCCCAGATGGCTAGGATGTGAAAAATTATGTGAAAATAATAATAATTCAAAAAATCTAAAATACACACAAAGAAGAGGTTAGCGCTAATTAGCCTACAGAAGGCAGGCTATAGTAGTAATATTAGTGTACCATACAGTTTTAATGGGAATTTTTTAACAGCAAACTGCCCTTATAACCCTTTACATATGTATCATGGAAATGTTCTTATTACAACATTACTTGGTCTAAACATGCATCAAACACCACTATACTCAATGTAATCTTAAGTCCATAAGGGCCTGGTGTCGGCCATTTTGAAAAAGAGGCCTTTCCTGAATCTGGTTTTGGCTGATTTTTAATATGTTGTTAAGTAGATCTGATAGTACTTTAAACCACTGAAAAACCTTTTGTTAGATTTTTTGGGGTGTTAAGTCATACATGCACTTGACTATAAAGCTAGCATATCAACATTGCCAAATAAAAAAGAAAAATAATATAAAATATAGCTGCAAGCAGCAATTCAGGCCAAAACAGAAAACCTGCAAGTCGCCACGGCGACAGAGAGAGCTGACCAGGCAGACGGTCAGAGGGACGCACAGTGAATTTACACAAGCAAGCCCAAATTTGATGCATAACCCCTTATGCTAACTGCAGTACACCCTAATCGCCAGCTCTGCTGGTGGCGCTAGAGGATTTGGGGTGAGGGCCTATATTTTAATGAGTACTCAGCAGACTGTGAAGAATGTGTTTGTCAAAATCCAACTCAATTTGTAGGAAAAAGCATTTTTTAATTTTCACAAAATCCAAAATGGCGGACATTTCATGACTGCTGATATGTGAACGGTACCACCAGATTTCAAATTGAGCGTACGGTTCAAAAGTTACAGGCAAAAATGTAGCTAAAACTTTGACCTGTTGGTGGCGCAAGAGAGTTTGAGCTAGAGACATGTAATAGACCTTTGATAGGTCATGAGATAGACAAGCATATATGTGTGAATTTTCAGGAGATTCTGACAAGGGGTTCCCAAGATATGACCTCACTTCCTGTTTGGTGACTTTTAGGCCGTTTTTGATTGGCTTTCAAGGGTTGTTCAGCTTGGTCCAGAGATCATGTGTACCAACTTACAGGAAATTTCAACAAAATTTGAGCTTAAAATAGCAATTTTATTGATTTTCACAAAATCCAAAATGGCGGAAAAACTATCAGGCAGAAAATGACATCATAGGATGCGTTGGGTTCGCCTCAGCCCAAGGATTACAGGGATACCAAGTTTTTGAAAATTGGTCCAGTGGTTCAAAAGTTACAAGCAGACAATATTATGCCACTACACCATCAAGTAGGTTCACAGTGCTTAAATAAATGTCATATCCTCATGACAAAGTTTTGTCTGAGGATGACAATTTTTTTTCTGAGGACGACAAAGTTTTGTCTGAGGATGACATTTTTTTTTCTGAGGACGACAAAGTTTTGTCTGAGGATGACAAAGTTTTGTCTGAGGATGACAATTTTTTTCTGAGGACGACAAAGTTTTGTCTGAGGATGACAATTTTTTTTCTGAGGACGACAAAGTTCTGTCTGAGGATGACAAAGTTTTGTCTGAGGATGACATTTTTTTTCTGAGGACGACAAAGTTTTGTCTGAGGATGACAAAGTTTTGTCTGAGGATGACCATTTTTTTTCTGAGGACAACAAAATTTTATCTGAGGATGACAAAGTTTTGTCTGAGGATGACAAAGTTTTGTCTGAGGATGACAAACATCTATCTGAGGATGACGAAGTATTTTCTGAGGATGTCCTAAAATGAACACCGTACACTGGACATAGAATCATTCATCAATCATAATAGGATATTCGATGGCGGTAGGCCCAAGTGTAGCACACCAACATACATTGATGACTCTATAGCTGCTTAAATTTGGACAATAATAATGCCTAGTGTAATTGCGGTGTGAAGTTTGTATCAAGTCTCGTCGTTTGGAGTGTTAAGTACATATATTTAGGCTACTAAACACTGGACATAGAATCATTCGTCAATCATAATAGCGCACCATAGGCCTATTTGAGAAAGGGACCCAAATGTCGGCGAATGCAGTGGGCTTAATATGCACACAGCTTGTAGGCTATCGTGTCTCGTCGCTCACTTCTCACGGTCATCCTTCAGACGGCCAAACTTGCCCTCGTAGATGGTCAGGGACTGTAGAGCTTCCTCAGGACGCAGGCTGCCCTGTGACCACAAGGGAAAAACACACAAATGCTGTAGTTACGCAGGACTTTTGACAATCAGAGACTTGTAGAGACTTGCTTTTGTTTAAATAACCGAGTTTTTCGATATGCTGATATGGAACGTGAAAAAAATACATCATTAAAGCTAAAGATGACCAATGATCCAGGAGATATGGATTAGTAGCCGAACCGAGAATCAAATTCCTGACAATAAAATCAAAACACCCGAGTCAGTTTGTCCTGAAGAGAAACATGTACTGGTACATTTATATAGTTTAGTATAGTTTATCATAATGACCGGAATTCCCTGGCGCAGCATATGGGCAAAAACTTCCCAATATCTCAAAAAGTACTTTTCAGGATACAATGATAAAAAAGTGCAATTTAGTTTTGTTAAATTATTCACCAACTCAAAGCTGCTACTGCACTATTAGTCTGAGGATTACCTGAAGCCACACGATAAACACATTTCAGCAGTTAATTTCTTTAAAATTTGAGTTTTCAAGACAGTCAGACACAGACACAGACACAGACACAGACACAGACACACACACACACACACACACACACACACACACACACACACACACACACACACACACACACACACACACACACACACACACACACACACACACACACACACACACACACACACAGAGAGACACACAGAGAGACACACTTACAGCGACAGGCTTGGTCTTCTCCCAGTCTGCCAGCAGGTCTGTTGTGCGGTTCTCCACGGCGCGGTCCTCCTGCACGATCTTCATCTGCAGGTTGGCCACCTGCTGCTGGATGGCCGTGTCCTTGCGCTTTGTGATGTCGCTGAAGGTGCCCCACTCGCCCTCGATGTTGTCGATGTACAGCCAGGACGGCGGGAACTGGAAACGCTGCTTCTCCAACCGCTGCCCATTGCGGAACAGCTACAGACATTTATAGTAAGAAAGGGATTGTATCGTTAATATAGAGTTTAGTGAAATGCATTATAATTAAATGACAGACAATTTCCTGTCATCCTGAACTCTGATGTTTTACATATGGTGAAAAGGCAATTTTTCTCTGCAAGTTAGGCTAGGTGGTGGTGCAAAATCAAGATAAAATAAAAACCCTGACTGTTGACATGATGTGTAAGTAGGGTTTACATGCAACGATAAGTAACAGTGAGAATATTTTAGTTTATTCATGTTGCCTTGTTTGGGCTACTACTGGGCACAGATCTAAATTTAATGTAATTTAATTTAATGCCACTGCAGCACAGCGTGATCATTTTGAAGTCATGCGTGACTTGCTTTTCGACCCGTGAAGGCAACTCTCGTTGTAATGAGCTGGCTGGGCAAGAGGGTGTGGGAGATGGGAGGGAGAAATCCGACACATCGGACCTTTACAGCACCACGCACCGTGGTAAGGACAGGACAGCTAGAGTTGACTAGTCACACTGATTCCATTACAGCATTGTTTACTGTATCTACTGCAACTGCTATGATGACATCAGCGCTGAGTGACAATCTAGACATGCTCCCTTCATGTCAAGCCTCTCGGTCAGTCATCCCTTTTCCAGCCAGGTCAGATTTGCCAATTAGGTTAAAAGGGTGCCGTATTAAATAAACAAACAAAAAACACTGGAGCGAGAAAAAAAAGTCAAAGAGGTAAAGAGTCACTTTCTGTGCATGGAACTTTTCCACCCCTGAAAAATTCAGCAGGCGGTTTCACTTTCACTCACATCCACTTGCTTCTCGAATGCCTTGATCTTGCGTTTGAGCGCCTGCACATAGGTGATGAAGGTCACGGCATCAGAGGTGCTGGCGGTGTCCACGGAGTGCTGCTCCAGCTCTTGGCGAGACTACCATGGAAGACACAAAGAAGTACAAGTTATGGTGAGAAGAACACATGAAGAAGTACAAGTTATGGTATGAAGATATGAAGAAGTGCAAGTTATGGTGAGAAGAACAGGCGTCCAAGTGAACACTTGCATAATAGTTATGATGAAAGATGATAATGCATTGTACAGGGCATCTTTTTGAGAGTGTTTAGGCTGTATCACAATAAAACATTCAACAGAACTTGGATCAGCAGCAGACACGTTTTTCCATTTCCATTCATCAGAAAATTGGGAACCAATAAAGTTCAACATTGTTTTCAGGTAATGATACACATTTTTTGAGCAAAGTGCAAAGTGAACTATTCGACAGAAAGTGAGGTGTTTTCATTCTCATTGACAGACATGGGGTCAAAAATCACCTTGGAGATCTGCGAGTGGAAGTCCTGCATGTTGTTGCCCAGCATCTGGCCAAACCTGCTGAGCACCTCCTTGTGCCAAGAGTCATACTTGAGGTTCACCTTCGACTGGACCTGCATACCCAAGGAAAGAAAGAATTGTTCACAATAGCCATTCAAGAAATTGAAACCAAATGCAAATTACTACAATACTTCAAAGACTTCCTGCCTAAAAAGAACACCATGACTGCTTTTAACATTTCCAAAAAAAAAACACTTCTGGTTTAAAAAATAAATAAATAAATAAAATTAAAAAAATATCACACCTTTGCTATGTACATACTATATGGCTGCTGACAAAGTCACGTTTGCATTGCACTACTTGTATATGGATCCTGACAATGTCCCTCGTACCTTGCCGTAGTCAATGACCACAGGGCCAAACTCCTTCCTGGTCTCAGCGTTGTCGAAGGTGCCCCTGGCCTTGCGGATCTGCACCAGTAGCGCCTGCCACTTGGTGAGGTCCTCTTCCAGCCGGTTGTAGATGTTCTCCGCCTGCATGTCCCACAGGCACTGGTACTGGAGCCACACCTAGTGAGGGGAGGGCCAGGGAGCACAGCAAATGGTAAATGGTCTGCATTTATATAGCACCTTTCCATTCCTTCGAGCACTCAAAGCACTTAACATTGTATGCCTCACATTCTCCCATTCACACTCACATTCACACACCGGTGGCCGTGCCACGCAGGGTACCACCCTGCCACCAGGAGCAACTTGGGGTTATGTAAAAAGTATCTTGCTCAAGGACACAAAGATGGGGTCACGCCGAGCGGGGCTCAAACCTGCAATCTTTGGGTTGCCAAACGGCTCCTCTACCACCTGAGCCTAGCCTGATAAACCAGACTAAATGTGGATGTCTAATTTAGTCTGGCCTCGATGCATAATACATCCGAAGATTGTTGATGAGAACAACCTTCCCTCAAAACCCTGCCCGCTTTGATTCAAAACACATCTTTGCGTTGTAATTGGTTTGCCAGATTCATGGCATTCTGGCTTCATTGAATCATTATGCGAGGCCAGACCCACCCGTAGACAAAACATTTTGCCGTCCAGCGGGTGGCGCTGGTTCACCAGGCTAACCTGAGCCACCACCGCCCCCCAGGGTCAGCAAAGGGTGGTCATTCACGTGAAGGCTGGCCTCTTAATTTCAAAAGCTCATCAAGTGTTCACTCCAAGTTAACCTACAGTACAAGCTCAACTATTGCAGGGATGGCAAATCAACTAAAGCTGTCTTTTGTGATGGGTTTTTCAAGTGCACTCCAGATGTGAGGTGGATAAAGAACTATTTGCTACTTTTACACGAGACATTTAATTCGGAATTAACTGACTTTAATCCTGAATCAATCTTAATTACACTTTGAAAATGTCATGTAAACACCTCTCAATTCGGAAAGGGAAAGATCAAAGTAAACTCGACAGAACTATTTAACTCTGAACTATTAATTCGGAATAAAAAGCATCATGTAACAGGGATTCTTGAGAGATGGGACAAAACATGTTCGGGAGATAAAACTCCTGTTTGTGCTTAAAATGTAATTAACTATTGCAACAAAATTAACTGGAATGATAGAAGAAGAAGTTTTGTACACTAAAATATGATTTCATATTTATATAGTTTAATTTTTTTATTTTTTTTTTAGTTTACACGTTGCAGTGTGACATCAGTACCTTCAAAACCCCATGTCCGAAAGCAAGATTTAGAATTTGACAATACCATAATAATTGAGTTAAGATGCAGTCCCAAACTACGGGCAATAACCCCAAATGTATATCATTGGTTAAGACACGTACGCCGATGCTTATTGGCTATTCGCCCGGATATGGTGTACATTTAAAGACAACATGGCGGGTGAGTACGACCAGAGAAATTAGAACACAGGGAGAAGGCTCAGTCTCATTGGTTCCCATTGTAGCCAGTTAGCTTTGCATGCATACTGCAGTAACGAGCGTAGGCCAGTCCTTCATGTGGGAAAATGTATGGAATGGAAAGGGGAACCCATGCTAAATACATTGCTACTGCCATTTCCAGTCACAAATATTATCAACAAAACATTCCTGGTAAGCACTATGACTGTTGTTTAAAGGGGTATGCCACTATTTTGGGGCTTATTACAGTTAAAATCGTTGGCTGGGGTTTATAAAGGTGTTAAAGTGTCTTATTTTTCATGTTAAGCGTTGTCTTGCTTTAAGACAAGTTAAAAGAGGGAATATGTCGCTAAGCTAGTGAAAGTCAATGTATCCGTGTAGCCTTGTAGCATGCTACATGGATACATTGACTTTCACTAGCTTAGCTACATATTCCCTCTTTTAACTTGTCTTAAAGCAAGACAACGCTTAACATGAAAAATAAGACACTTTACCACCTATATAAACCCTGGCCAACGATTTTAACTGTAATAAGCCCCAAAATAGTGGCATACCCCTTTAACAATAGGCTATATTGACAAATCGTTCAGGTGTGTAGTTTTACAGCAGGTTAGAAGATTTCAACCTGTACTCGCTAGCATCGTGCTAATATTTATGGGTTTGGCCCCATAAAAATTGAGCTTTGTGACCCAGTATATAATAACCTAGTGGCGCAAAATAATCGAAACGCTACTCAAATGGGGTCTTATTATTTCTAGCGTCGAACTTAATATTAATATTTCAGGACAAAAAAATATAAAAAATCACAAAAATTATAATGGTAGAAAACTCCATTGACACCCATTCATTTTACACTGTCCCGTGGTTAGGGTTAGCCAGTTGTGACTAGTAGCTAGTTCCGTGAGTGAACACGTTCCAAATTTCAACACGCCCATTTGGGACTTGATTAACACTATACAAAAACTTTGACACCAAAAGTAACTCTGTATCTTGAAAATACCCCCCCTTGAAAATGAAAAAAATAACCCAAAAGTGACATTTTCTGCCCATTCCGCCTGGTATGCATAAGCTATTTTTACTGTTTGCTTATATACCGTTGCATAAATGCTTTCAAATCCATTTGATACTTAATTAACACTATTAATAGAATAAATGTTACACCTCAAAGTGACTCTGTATCTTGAAAATAACCCCCCACCCCTCTTTAAAATGAAAAAAACGAACACAAAAAAAGAGTTTTTACCTGTTCTGCCCTTTGTATGCATTCACTATTCTTACAGTCTGCCAATATATATTACAGGCTCTAGGCCCAATAAGAGGACATACGACATTGGTGAATTCAGGCAAATTGGGCCACTTTGGGCCATTCACTTGCAAAAAAGTGACCCAATTGCCCTGAATTCTCCATACATGAAATAGACATCAAAAGAAGGAGAGAGGGGGAAGAAATGTTGCATACGCATGTAGAAAAATACCATCAGTCATGACAGTCTTAAGAGGCAGCCATACCAGTGCTTCTACATGATTGATATCTGACAGAGCTACATCTGGGGCTTGTGAGAATCCTTATAATACAGTTTTGAGAGATTTTCAGACAACAAATGAACTTAAACATCAATTTCTTAAAGAGAGCCTGTTAAGTAGGCCTACTTAGCCCTGAGTCATAAAATACTTTACTGCAACTTCAAGGGATTTCCATGAATATAGTCAAGCAATCATTATATTACTTCATTATGCTACTTGGAATTTACGCAGGGTCTTTTTTGCAGCTGACCCATAATGGGGCTGCATACATAGGAGTACAGTAAGCATGAAACAAGTTTACTTTCACATCATCAGAACCAACTTGTCTTACTAACATATGTGCATACATGCAACACTCATCTCTGTCTATATGTCAGTATCAGCTCCCTTCTCAGTGATAATGTGCCCAAGATATTTTGTACTGCTTGATAAACATATTGATTGCCCTGGCAGATAAAATGTTAGAACTTTACAATCTTCCTTGGCTCTATATATCAACACAACAGTCTTTTTTGCATTATACTGTACATCAAACTCAACCCCATGCTCAGAGCACACATTCAGGAGTTGCTGAAACCCAACAGTGTTGGGGGACATAATAGCCAGATCATCTGCATACATCAAATGGTTTAAAACCATGTTTCCTATCAGACATCCTGTCTTACACCTCCCCAGTTGTTTGGAGAGGTTGTCCATGTATTGTTTGAACAGGGCTGGAGATAGGAGTCCCCCTTGTCTAACTCCATTGCCTACACAGACAGGAGTAGATAGATTGTTTCCACATTTCACCTGCATATGTTGATTCGCATACCAGTAAACCAGAATACGTATGATGCACCTCAAGCTTTAACCCAACTAGAGACAGAAGTAAGGTCTCAATTTGCTGTAGAGCTGCCATTATGCTTCCTGTAAAGGGGTGGGGAACCTTTTTCATTCGAAGTGCCACTTCAGATTGCTCCAAGGGCCGTAAAAGTCCTCCAAGGGCCGTAACTATGAACGCAAACCAGGATTTCCCCCTGCACTTAAGGCCTATATTGAAGGCAGCCACCTTTACAACAGACCCCACCTTCTCTAGGTCCCCTGAATATAACTTAATTGTATTGCAAATTGAATTTTAAGATTCCTTTACAAAATATGTCATAGTTCATATGAAGCTGCATAATATCAAAATTATATCGGGGGACGGATAAAACGGCCTCGAGACAGGTTCCCCTCCCCTGTCCTAGTATATGGCACTGTATATCCTTGTAGTATCCTTGTCAAAGACCTCATCAGATTCCCCAGCACTTTTCCAACGTCCAAACATAGTGTTGTCTACTTCAATCACAGCTGAGCTCGCCTCACTGATAGAATATGACTGTCTGCTGCGGATTTCAACGGTTTGCTTGCAGTCAACCAGCAGCCACAATGTATTATGTAAATGTACCTTATCACATTAGAACATTGCAACATCTGACAGGTGAACCAAAGTATTCTCTCAAGACATTTATATGTATCTTTAATGATAAAAGGGGGAAAATGGGGCAAAAAACATGTCCGATTTAGTTTTTTGGGTGGGGTGGGGGGTTTATTTCATGATAGGTACCAACTTCCAATACAAAATATCTCTCAAATGACCCAATGCACCATCCCTGAAGTGGGCGTAATCATTTTCCAAAATGATCCAATAACTGAGTGCGTTGCAATATGCGACCTTGCCTCCTCCACTTGCTTCTCGTCATGATGACATCACTGACAACAGCATTATGTTTCAATATCTTGCAAAAGCTCAATTGTAGAGTCTTTTTCTCATTTGCAATTGGGATGGTGAATGAAAAACAGTCCCTCAAAAGTTGTTGTGGCTAGGCTGACAGCTGGGAAACTTTATAGTTTTCTCCACGGAGGAGGGGCCAGGAGGCGGGACGAGGAGAGAAGCGCAAGTGGAGGAGGCAAGGTCGCATATTGGAACGCATTCAGTGTAGTGTAGACGCAGCGCAGCGTAGTTGCTGCCAGAGGTGGACAAACCAAGCAGACACAGTAAATGCACCCTGTCACCAGTAGAGGGCGACCTGCATTCATTAGTTACAGTCCAGTGTGAAGCATGTTCCAAATGAGCTGGAGTGCGTTACAATATGCGGCCTTGCCTCCTCCACTTGTGCTTGTTTCCTTGTACCAGGAAGTAATATGTCATGATGACATCACTGACAACAGCATTATATGTCAATATCTTGCAAAAGCTCAATTGTAAACTCTTTTTCTCATTTGCAATTGGGATGGTGAGTGAAAAACAGTTCCTCAAAAGTTGTTGTGGCTAGGCTGACAGCTGGGAAACTATTGTTTTCTCCACGGAGGAGGGGCCAGGAGGCGGTGGGAGGAAACAAGCACAAGTACACAACAAGCACGAGGAGGCAAGGCCGCATATGAAAGAAAGTGAAAGTGAAAGCCCATTGTCATTGTGACACATCACTCCACAGCACACAAGTGAACACTGCACACTGCACACAATGAAATTGCATTTATGCCTCACCCGTGCAAGGGGGCAGCTAGCCCTCAGTGGCGCCCCATTGGGAGCAGTGTGGTGGGACGGTACCATGCTCAGGGTACCTCAGTCATGGAGGAGGATGGGGGAGAGCACTGGTTGATTACTCCCCCCACCAACCTGGCGGGTCGGGAGTCGAACCGATAACAGACTTTAGAACCGCTGAGTAACCCCAGTACAAAACTTACTATTAATTCTGTGTTTAGCAATTTATTGTTGAATATTGTGATTGATAATCCGAGGATTTTATGAGACGGTCCTTGACCAAGGATTTTATGAGACGGTCCTTAAATTACATTTTAATTAATTTGATTATTAATAGTAATTAATTCACAATTAATTAAATTCCCAAACGAGATTTTTACCTTCAATTCCTGGTATAGCCGCATGAGGAGTAAATCCACACGCAGCTTCCCATACATTAACGCAACTTCAATTACATTACTAGTGCGGTCCGTGTAAGAATTCCAATTCTTACGCGACTGTACCTACATAAGCATACCTTTGAAGGAGAGCAGAGTTAAGGCATCGAACCAAATGTATAGCAGGCACTTTAGCACCACATGACCTGGCAGGGTTACTGTATGCAAACTGTTAGTACATAATTCCAAAGTACTTGGGCCAGCAATCTATTTCAGCTCATTCAGCAGTTCAGCAGATAGAGTACATGTATAGTATAGGCTTTTCATCATGCCTCGTGTCAATAACACAGCTTCTGCTCAGAATCACATCAACCACAGTAGCTTAAACTGTTACCTAGAGCAGGGGTTCTTAACCTGGGGTGCAGGCACCCCCTGAGGCTGCGCCAGTGATGTCAGGGGGTGCGCCGAATTTTGTTTGTGTTGAGGTTGTCATGGAAATTCTGCTCTTGAACATTATAATTTGGCCAAATCAAAACCAAATTACATGTTTTGGTCCCCATGTAAAGTTATATATATTAGCAAAAATCATTGTAATTAGTCACTTAAATCACTGTTTAGTGCGTTTAGCTTGGGGGTGTGCTGCTTGTCTTGGGCACAGGTAAGGGGGTGTTTTTTTTTTAAAGAACCGCTGACCTAGAGGTATAAAGGTATTCATATACATTTACTACTAATGTAAAGGTATAAATACTTGGGTTTAGAAATATTTATTTATAAATAAAATAAATTTATAATATATAATTGAAGATCCCGGTTCAAGTAAAAGTTCAAAAGAATACACTTTATGAGCTACTTTATGAGCTACTTCAAGACACACAAGCTTCACATAACACTCTACAGAACGCCTGGTAAGCACTAGCAATTCTGCCATTTTCTTTTTACTGTGGGAATTTCTCTGTTTTCATGCTGTTGTACATGACATACGATTTAGAAATAAGATTAGATTCAGATTTAGACATAAGATTTAGAAATGAAAATGCTGATGTATGATTATGTATTGATGTGAAATCTCCTGCAGGATACCTTGTTTAATGACCACATTACTACAGTATATCCTCCTTTGACCATATTTGCCAACACTAACAAAGTTCATAGTTATGTTGAATTTAAAACTATTTTGCCTTTGTCTTTTGTCTTTTAGAGCAGGCACGTTTTGAGAAGAAGCGAAAGGTCAACCTACAATTCCAGACGCTCAAGGTCAGTGGAATAATCTCTCTCAGCACCTGCTGCCTCAACCTCTCTAACACTACGGTGTGCAAATTGTATTCTGTATTTGTCTATTCAGTCTTACGTGTAGATGTGGTAAGCTATATCGTAGTTTTGCATTAGCCAAATATTTTAGCTCTCTTCTTGATTAGCGATGGACAAAGAAACAGAAGGCCCTCCATAATTTTCCTTAATTTTCAGAGTGATTCCCAATAAATTGAAAAACTTCATAGCCTAGCTGATGGTATTGATGGTTATTGTGTAATTAGCTATTCCCTGCACATTCCCTGGATACTGTAGTCCAAGACAAGTAACTCATTTTTACAGGTAAAACAGAATTAAATATATTTTCTCACCCTATATTTTTTGGGGGCCAGAACATTCTTAAGTTCCTAATTGAGGTAATGTGTTGAATTCTCAACATAGACTGCCACTGTAGTGTGCGCCGTGAAACCTTCTGACTTACAGGAAATCAGGTGGCTGTGTGTGACGGTTGGCTCTGCAGCTGCACATTACAAACAAGTTGCATGACACCACAGTCACAGCACACCACACCGAACGTTCACTCTCCCTATACACCACTAGTGCATCTTCCAGTTTCATTTTTGCACATTTGGATATCCGTCATTTAACACTCGAACATCACACATTGTTTCATTTAGTTCCTGACCAAATATTCCTGCATGCTTGCTCAAAGGAGTGCAATATAAAATTCAGTCTATTTACCATAAAAGGTAATTTATCACCCTGTGCACCGTGAAACCATTTGACTTACAGGAAATCCGGTGGCTGTGCGTGACGGTTGGCCCTGTGGCTGCACATTGGAAAGAAGTTGCATGACACCACACCACACCACACGTTCATTCTCCCTACCAGAGAGTAACAAGTAACAAAGCCCATAATACTTGTTTAATGTACTTAAGAAGAAATGTTGATACTTTCCACTTATTTTTCTGTAATTATTTTTTCACCATTCATTTTACTTCTACTCAGATTTTGAAGCAATTATATAGACTTCTATAGTTACATTTATAGAATAGCCCTCTTATTTCGCCACTTTCACTCAGGGGGCGAAAATGAAATGCACCCCATCATCAAGCAGCCAATCAATGAAGCTCAGCCTGTCATTGGCCATTCAGGATTTGAAGGGTTGGGATGTTCGCTGACAGGGAAGCGTGCACTGATAAGCATACCTTTGAAGGAGAGCAGAGTTAAGGCATCGAACCAAATGATGTGGTGCAGGCAGTTTAGCACCACATGGCCTGGCAGGGTTACTGTATGCAAACTGTTAGTACATAATTCCAAAGTACTTGGGCCAGCAATCTATTTCAGCTCATTCAGCAGTTCAGCAGATAGAGTACATGTATGGTATAGGCTTTTCATCATGCCTCGTGTCAATAACACAGCTTCTGCTCAGAATCACATCAACCACAGTAGCTTAAACTGTTACCTAGAGCAGGGGTTCTTAACCTGGGGTGCAGGCACCCCCTGGGGGTGCGCCAGTGATGTCAGGGGGTGCGCCGAATTTTGTTTGTGTTGAGGTTGTTACGGAAATTCTGCTCTTGAACATTATTATTAGGCCAAATCAAAACCAAATTACATGTTTTGGTCCCCATGTAAAGTTATAAAGGTACTGATTAATGTAGCAAGCAAAAATCATTGTAATTAATCACTTAAATCACTGTTTAGTGCGTTTTGCTTGGGGGTGCGCTGCTTGTCTTGGGCACAGGTAAGGGGTTGTTTAAAAAAAAAAAAAGTTTAAGAACCGCTGACCTAGAGGTATAAAAGTATTCACATTTACTACTAATGTAAAGGTATAGATACTTGGGTTTAGAAATATTGCCGTGAAACCTTCTGACTTACGGGAAATCAGGTGGCTGTGTGTGACGATTGGCTCTGCAGCTGCACATTACAAACAAGTTGCATGACACCAAAGCCACAGCACACCACACCGAACGTTCACTCTCCCTATACACCACTAGTGCATCTTCCAGTTTCATTTTTGCACATTTGGATATCCGTCATTTAACACTCGAACATCAAAACATTGTTCCATTTAGTTCCTGACCTAATATTCCTGCATGCTTGCTCAAAGGAGTGCAATATAAAATTCAGTCTATTTACCAAAAGGTAATTTATAGTGGTGGGCCGTTATCGGCGTTAACGTGCTGCGATAATGTGAGACTCTTGTCGCGCGATAAATAAAATATCGCACGTTAATCTATTCTCGAAATATGGGTTTTGGTATGCACATCACCATAGCGTTCCATTGACAGACGCTTTCAGACTGCGCTCCAGTCGCTTTCTCCTCTCCACCTGTTGCTTCAGCAGACCTACTAAATATGAACAGTGTTTGCATGCTGAAAACATTAATCCCTCTGCCGTGGTAGGTGTTGTTTGAGTGCTTTTTCATAAGTGGTAGACTAAAGAGATGTTATTGTTTGAGGTGAAGCATAGAGACATTATTGTGTGTGAGTAGCCTACCAGCCCGACATAGCCTACATTTCCTCTCGCATTGCATGGAACACATAAACAACTTCCAGAAATCTTGCCTGTGCCATAATTGCAAAATATTCCGTGCGATATGCATTTTGAAGATTGTCAAACTAAAACTGCCAATATAGCCTACTCTCGCTGAATGTTTGTGTTGCATTGGCGCATTTGCGACTCAGTGAGATATTCTCATGTCAGACGGTAATAAAACTCGCGGTTGTCGCGCTTGATTTTTTTTTTTGCAAACTGAATTAATTTCGAGTTGTAACGCCTCTGGAATTCTAACTCTGAGAACAACTGTCAGGTTTAGGCCAAATTGCCGTGGGCCAGTGCTGTTGGTTCTACATATCCAGTAGCCTGCCTCTGCTGAGGGCTGCTGAGCTTACTTGTGCGCAGAGCTCCTCCCTCTCTTAAAGGAGCCGCTGCTCTTTTTAACAGTCAGTAGCAGATTCTCTCTCTCTCTCTCTCTCTCTCTCTCTCTCTCTCTCTCTCTCTCTCTCTCTATTAGAAATGCTGAATTGTTGTGGTCATTTTGTTTAAATAGCCTAATTGTTTGATAGATGTATCTGTATTTGCCTCTATAGCGCTATTCATTTTGAAATTTTAGTATCTTATAACTGTAAATGCTTCCTATTGGACACACTTTGCACATATTGCAGTGCGTTTTTTTTCATCACCAAGTATCAACATGACCATTTTTTGAAAATGAGATGCATTTTGGAAAAAAAAGGGTTTTTTTCCGGCATTATTTCGCTAGCGCGCCATTTCTGAATGAGCCATTTTGATATAGATTAATCTAGATTAATTTCAAAATTACAGTGAGATTAATCTAGATTAAAAAAATGAATCTATGCCCACCCCTAGTAATTTATCACCCTGTGCACCGTGAAGTGAAACCATTTGACTTACAGGAAATCCGGTGGCTGTGCGTGACGGTTGGCCCTGTGTGGCTGCACATTGGAAAGAAGTTGCATGACACCACACCACACCACACGTTCATTCTCCCTACCAGAGAGTTACAAGTAACAAAGCCCATAATACTTGTTTAATGTACTTAAGAAGAAATGTTGATACTTTCCACTTATTTTTCTGTAATTATTTTTTCACCATTCATTTTACTTCTACTCAGATTTTGAAGCAATTATATAGACTTCTATAGTTACATTTATAGAATAGCCCTCTTATTTCGCCACTTTCACTCAGGGGGCGAAGATGAAATGCTCCCCATCATCAAGCAGCCAATCAATGAAGCTCAGCCTGTCATTGGCCATTCAGGATTTG
The DNA here is from genome assembly GCF_034702125.1 of Engraulis encrasicolus. NCBI lineage: Eukaryota > Metazoa > Chordata > Actinopteri > Clupeiformes > Engraulidae > Engraulis > Engraulis encrasicolus. The sequence goes on along the minus strand of NC_085875.1, from coordinate 3,164,296 downwards.
AAGGGTTGGGATGTTCGCTGACAGGGAAGCGTGCACTGATAAGCATACCTTTGAAGGAGAGCAGAGTTAAGGCATCGAACCAAATGTATAGCAGGCACTTTAGCACCACATGACCTGGCAGGGTTACTGTATGCAAACTGTTAGTACATAATTCCAAAGTACTTGGGCCAGCAATCTATTTCAGCTCATTCAGCAGTTCAGCAGATAGAGTACATGTATGGTATAGGCTTTTCATCATACCTCATGTCAATAACACAGCTTCTGCTCAGAATCACATCAACTACAGTAGCTTAAAATGTTACCTAGAGCAGTGGTTCTTAACCTGGGGTGCAGGCACCCCCTGGGGCTGCGCCAGTGATGTCAGGGGGTGCGCCGAATTTTGTTTGTGTTGAGGTTGTCACGGAAATTCTGCTCTTGAACATTATTATTAGGCCAAATCAAAACCAAATTACATGTTTTGGTCCCCATGTAAAGTTATAAAGGTACTGATTAATGTAGCAAGCAAAAATCATTGTAATTAATCACTTAAATCACTGTTTAGTGCGTTTTGCTTGGGGGTGCGCTACTTGTCTTGGGCACAGGTAAGGGGTTGTTTAAAAAAAAAGTTTAAGAACCGCTTACCTAGAGGTATAAAAGTATTCAAATTTACTACTAATGTAAAGGTATAGATACTTTGGTTTAGAAATATTCATATATAATTGAAGATTCCGGTTCAAGTAAAAGTTCAAAAGAATACACTTTAATAGCTACTTTTAAAGTAAAAAGTACAAGTAATGAAAAGGGAAACAATGCTGTTGAGGCTACTTTCACTTTCCTTCCTTTCCTACTGCTATAAAAGCAGCCGTCTGCACACTCTTCCTCACACTTCAGCACCTCAGACGACCAGACTGAACTGCAGATCACGACAACCAGCTTCACATTGTACTCTACAGAACGCCTGGTAAGCACTAGCAATTCTGGCATTTTCTTTTTACTGTGGGAATTTCTCTGTTTTCATGCTGTTGTACATGACATACGATTTGGAAATAAGATTAGATTCAGATTTAGACATAAGATTTAGAAATGAAAATGCTGATGTATGATTATGTATTGATGGGAAATCTCCTGCAGGATACCTTGTTCAATGACCACATTACTATATCCTCCTTTGACCATATTTGCCAACACTAACAAAGTTCATAGTTATGTTGAATTTAAAACTATTTTGCCTTTGTCTTTTAGAGCAGCCATGTTTTGAGAAGAAGCGAAAGGTTAACCTACAATTCCAGACGCTCAAGGTCAGTGGAATAATCTCTCTCAGCACCTGCTGCCTCAACCTCTCTAACACTACGGTGTGCAAATTGTATTCTGTGTTTGTCTATTCAGTCTTACGTGTAGATGTGGTGTAGTGGTAAGCTATATCGTATGTTGCATTAGCCAAATATTTTAGCTCTCTTCTTGATTAGCGATGGAAAAAAAACAGAAGGCCCTCCATAATTTTCCTTAATTTTCAGAGTGATTCCCAATAAATTGGAAAACTTCATAGCCTAGCTGATGGTATTGATGGTTATTGTGTAATTAGTTATTCCCTGCACATTCCCTGGATACTGTAGTCCAAGCCAAGTAACTCATTTTACAGGTAAAACAGAATTAAATATATTTTCTCACCCTATATTTTTTGGGGGCCAGAACATTCTTAAGTTCCTAATTGAGGTAATGTGTTGAATTCTCAACATAGACTGCCACTGTAGTGTGCGCCGTGAAACCTTCTGACTTACAGGAAATCAGGTGGCTGTGTGTGACGGTTGGCTCTGCAGCTGCACATTACTGTACAAACAAGTTGCATGACACCACAGCACACCACACCGAACGTTCACTCTCCCTATACACCACTAGTGCATCTTCCAGTTTCATTTTTGCACATTTGAACATCACACATTGTTTCATTTAGTTCCTGACCAAATATTCCTGCATGCTTGCTCAAAGGAGTGCAATATAAAATTCAGTCTATTTACCATAAAAGGTAATTTATCACCCTGTGCACCGTGAAACCATTTGACTTACATGAAATCCGGTGGCTGTGCGTGACGGTTGGCCCTGTGGCTGCACATTGGAAAGGAGTTGCATGACACCACACCACACGTTCATTCTCCCTACCAGAGAGTAACAAAGCCCATAATACTTGATTAATGTACTTAAGAAGAAATGTTGATACTTTCCACTTATTTTTCTGTAATTATTTTTTCACCATACTTTTTACTTCTACTCAGATTTTGAAGCAATTATATAGACTTCTATAGTTACATTTATAGAATAGCCCTCTTATTTCGCCACTTTCACTCAGGGGGCGAAGATGAAATGCTCCCCATCATCAAGCAGCCAATCAATGAAGCTCAGCCTGTCATTGGCCATTCAGGATTTGAAGGGTTGGGATGTTCGCTGACAGGGAAGCGTGCACTGATAAGCATACCTTTGAAGGAGAGCAGAGTTAAGGCATCGAACCAAATGTATAGCAGGCAGTTTAGCACCACATGGCCTGGCAGGGTTACTGTATGCAAACTGTTAGTACATAATTCCAAAGTACTTGGGCCAGCAATCTATTTCAGCTCATTCAGCAGTTCAGCAGATAGAGTACATGTATGGTATAGGCTTTTCATCATGCCTCGTGTCAATAACACAGTTTCTGCTCAGAATCACATCAACTAGCTTAAAATGTTACCTAGAGCAGTGGTTCTTAACCTGGGGTGCAGGCACCCCCTGGGGCTGCGCCAGTGATGTCAGGGGGTGCGCCGAATTTTGTTTGTGTTGAGGTTGTTACGGAAATTCTGCTCTTGAACATTATTATTAGGCCAAATCAAAACCAAATTACATGTTTTGGTCCCCATGTAAAGTTATAAAGGTACTGATTAATGTAGCAAGCAAAAATAATTGTAATTAATCACTTAAATCACTGTTTAGTGCGTTTAGCTTGGGGGTGTGCTGCTTGTATTGGGCACAGGTAAGGGGGTGTTTTTTTTTAAAAAAAGTTTAAGAACCGCTGACCTAGAGGTATAAAAGTATTCACATTTACTACTAATGTAAAGGTAGCCTATAAATACTTGGGTTTAGAAATATTTATTTATAAATAAAATAATTTTATAATATATAATTGAAGATCCCGGTTCAAGTAAAAGTTCAAAAGAATATACTTTATGAGCTACTTTTAAAGTAAAAAGTACAAGTAATGAAAAGGGAAACAATGCTGTTGAGGCTACTTTCACTTTCCTTCCTTTCCTACTGCTATAAAAGCAGCCGTCTGCACACTCTTCCTCACACTTCAGCCGACCAGACTGAACTGCAGATCACAACACACAAGCTTCACATAACACTCTACAGAACGCCTGGTAAGCACTAGTAATTCTGGCATTTTCTTTCTCTGGGGGGATTTCTCTGTTTTCATGCTGTTGTACACGACATACGATTTGGAAATAAGATTAGATTTAGATTTAGACATAAGATTTAGAAATGAAAATGCTGATGTATGATTATGTATTGATGGGAAATCTCCTGCAGGATACCTTGTTCAATGACCACATTACTATATCCTCCTTTGACCATATTTGCCAACACTAACAAAGTCACTAACAATGTCTTTTGTCTTTTAGAGCAGCCATTTTTTTTAGAAGAAGCGAAAGGTCAACCTACAATTCCAGACGCTCAAGGTCAGTGGAATAATCTCTCTCAGCACCTGCTGCCTCAACTAGAGGTGCACCGAAAATTCGGCCGCAGAAAATATTTGGCCGAAAACGCAAAAAAAAGACACTTTCGGTTTTCAGCCGCAAGCCAATTGAGTGGCCGACTAGAAAATGAACTGAAAATAGGCATTAATTAAACTAATTTCAGTTATACTCTAACATGTAAAGACTTCAAATACACATTTATTTTCTTTCAAAAGTATGTCTAAACATTTATTGTAAGCCGTAGATTTAAGCAATATTTAAAAAATAGTGAAAAACCTAACTTTTAACTGAATTGTAATATTTGGTTTCGGTATTCGGCCAAGTGATTAATTATTATTCCGTTTCGGTTTCGGCCACAAATTTTCATTTCGATGCACCTCTAGCCTCAACCTCTCTAACACTACGGTGTATTCTGTATTTGTCTATTCAGTCTTACGTGCAGATGTGGTGTAGTGGTAAGCTACACTACTCTCCAAAAGAGTTGTCGCCTATCCATCTGTTTGGAATAACAGCTAATAACCTGACTTTGAATTAATCACTTGGCTTCAGAAGTCACTCATATGAAAGCTACAACCCTCCCGAATGAAAATGTATGTACAAAAATACATTTCATGCACCAAAGTAAGATTGACCATTTAATGAACACAGAAAGGGTAGATTTTCACAAGACAAACATGTTGTCGCCTATCGAACATAATGTGAAAATGAGCAGATACTGTAAGTCACTTCAAAACACTTCAAATACCCAGATTGGGTGTCTTACTTAATCACTGATTCACTCACACCTGTCCAGAAAATCAACTTTGGCCGAAGTATAGCAAATATGTCACCATCTCTCATTGAACTCCATTGATTTTCATTGTGTTGCTTTCCATGATTACAATGACCCTAAACATACACCTAAGGCCAAAGTTGATTTTCTGGAGAGGTGAGAGTGATTCAGTGATTAAGTGTGACACCCGATCTGCGTATTTGAAGTGTTTTGAAGTGACTTATCTGCTCATTTTCACATTATGTTCGATAGGCGACAACACTTTTGTCTTGTGAAAATCTGCCAGGTCTGTGGTCATTACAGGGTCAATCTTTCTTTGGTGCATGAAATTTATTTTTGTACATTCATTTTCATTCGAGAGGGTTGTAGCTTTCTTATGAGTGACTTCTGAAGCCAAGTGATTAATTGAAAGTCAGGTTATTAGCTGTTATTCCAAACAGATGGATAGGCGACAACTCTTTTGGAGAGTAGTGTATATCGTAGGTTACATTAGCCAAATAGTTCATCTCTCTTCTTGATTAACGATGGACCAACAAAAACAGAAGGCCCTCCATAATTTTCCATAATTTTCAGAGTGATTCCCAATAAATTGAAACACTTCACAGCCTAGCTTATGGTATTGATGGTTATTGTGTAATTAGCTATTCCCTGCACATCCCCTGGATACTGTGGTCCAAGCCAAGTAACTCATTTTACAGGTAAAACAGAATTAAATATATTTCTCACCCAATATTTTTGAGGTAATGTGTTGAATTTTCAACATAGACTGCCACCCAGAAATCCTGTCTTGCAAGTGGCAACTTCATTTTTCTAATATGAACCCATGGAAACCCATTAGTCAAAATTTTGTCTGTTGCCACCCTCTTAAAGGATAAGTTCAGCCAATTTCAACATGGAGTTGTTATGCTCACACCACCCTGGACTTGTCAGTACCTGAGATTTGTTTTTCCTTTTCTTCAGCCTTTTCCAAGATCCTGGTCATTGTAATAGAGAGTAGAGTAGAGTATAATTTATTGATCCAGAGGGAGAACCTGTGTGAAGTTGGCACCCCATATGTTGAAAATCTGAATAAAAGGATTTTGGTTAGTTTGTGCATCGTTTGTGCACGATTGTGCAGGCAAAATGCGCTTGTGCACAAACCCTCTTTAAAGGAGTAGTCCGGTGTGAAATGGTTTACTACAATGACGTTTTTGAAGGCTGCGCCTCGGAGGACTCTGCCGGGCACCGCCATCTTTTTTTCTAGTCGCGATAAGTCTATCGAAACAATAGGTCATGTGATACATCACGTGGTTATTGGACTGCAATCGGAGACCGTCTAAAACTGACTTCAGCTTCAGCGACAAAATATTACAGTACTTATAGGTTTGTTTTTTTTGTTTTTTTTTACAATGGGTGTTTTGTCGCTGAAGCTGAAGTCAGTTTTAGACGGTCTCCGACTGCAGTCCAATAACCACGTGATGTATCACATGACCTATTGTTTCGATAGACTTATCGCGACTAGAAAAAAAGATGGCGGCGCCCGGCAGAGTCCTCCGAGGCGCAGCCTTCAAAAACGTAATTGTAGTTAAAACAACGGTGCACTATCAAACTTCTCAGTGCCTGGATTTACATGTCAACAACCACCCGACACTACGGGATCAACATTTTTGCAACTTTGAGCCTCGTAAATGGGTGTAAAGTAAAGATTTAGCCCCATGGCTAACACAGGTGCCAGGACCTCCCAACAGAAGCTGCATTTCACCTAGCTCGCGGGGTCCCGACTAGCACTCGGATTTCGGAATGCAGGGGACCTTTGGATGCGAGGTATGAGGCAAACGTCAGCGCTCAGCATCACATATTGACACAACGTAAACCATTTCACACCGGACTACTCCTTTAAGATATTTACAGTTTAGGAGATTGGTGACCTTAGGTCACTTAGCACTCCTCAATATCCAAATGAATCGAAAATGGTTGGAATAGTTTGTGTTTCCTTTGTGCACGCAAAATTAACATTTGTGCACAAACCGTTTTTAACACTAGGCCTATAAGACCTGAACCATGAAAGCATAGACAGAAAATTCAAATTTCTTGGAATTTGCCTCAATATTGGTCCGTTATAAGAAATGTAAAAAAAAAAAAAATCAAAATTAATTTTGTTAAGGTCACTGAGATATTTAATGCATCATATATGATGCATTAGGGTTTAAATAAATTACCAGGCCAATTTCATGACCATTGAAAAATGACTTTTAATGCATTTACAACTTTTTTTTAATTTAAATTTGTCAGACAATTAAATTTGAGAATTATCTTTAAATATTTAGTGAGATCCTGCCATTTTTTTTTAGCCTGTCCTTGTTTTAGCATATTTTATTGTTTGTTTTACCATAATTTACATTTCCCACAGCCTGGTTGGGTGATTTTTTTTAAATCTATGTAAAAACATAGCTGATCGAATTGTTCATTTTTGATGCGGAATTTGAATATATGGGTCAACTACTACAATTGGACCATTTCTCCATTCACTTCAATGCATTTTTTATGAGATCATAATTTCAACATTTTGCATTACATTTTCAAAATTGCAAGTAAAACCTGTTTCTTCAGGCAATATTTTTGTCTTGAAGTAAAACAACTTGTGTGTTTTGTTAAATGATCGTCCTAGTTTCCCTATGGCAAAATGTACTGATGGCTGACTTCCTGCCACCGCCGGATGGTGCTTATTTGTTTCATCAGTTTTAGCACGATCTCTCTGTAACACGTTGTAAAAATATAAATTCTTCTTCGATTAATTGCACAAAGCAAGTGTTCAAATTAAAGTATATAGAATTATATTTTGGAAATTTGTACACACACCCTTTGCAATTTGACGATATCTCTACTCCGGTCAAGGACACCGCTTCTACCCCTGTTGCGCCATGTTCTGCCAAGCTGTGGTGAACTTGTTGCTGACCGCTGCTCTCTTGTGGCGGTTTCCGTGTACTGCAGGACGTTTGGAAATGACTGGCAAGATGTTGTTGAGATCGATTTTTTTGTGTCAGCGGGGAGAGGGCTTTGAATTTGATGAAACAAATATGATGCATCCGGCGCGATAGGGTTAAGATATTTAACTTTTAAGAGGTTGGAGTCCTTAGGTCACTCAGCACCCCATTACATCCAAATGACTCAAAAATGGTTGGAATCGTTTGTGCTTTGTTTGTGCAAGCAAAATTAATGTTTGTGCACAAACCGTTTTATAACTTTTATTTTTTTGAAAGTAGGTCACTCAGCACCCCGCGAAATATCCAAATGATTTGAAAATGGTTGGAATCGTTTGTGCTTCATTTGTGCACGTTTGTGTAGACAAAATGAACATTTCTGCACAAATCATTTTTAAGATATTTAACTTTTAAGAGGTTGGTGACCTTAGGGTTTTTATGTCAGTTTNGTCCACTTCTGATGCTATTAGGCATTCCCGTAATATGGCTGGTTTAGACAGTGGGGAAAAGGCTATTGCATGTCGTTCTACCCATTTATTTTGTCCTGGAGATTGAATAGATACAAACAACACAACCTTGAAGTAGGAAAGTAGGCACACGACACTAGCCAGGCTGTGCCCTCCTAGTGGCGTAACACTTTGAACGTCGATGATAATCAGGCAAACACGGTGTGAAAGACTATCTTGGTCCGTAACTGGCGACAGTAGATGTTAGAACAAGGGTGTCAAACTCATTTTGGTCCGGGGGCCGCATACAACCCATGCGGACCTCAAGCGGGCCGCATTAGTAACATCATCGCCAGAAAAAACAAAAAAAGCGTAAAGCAGAGGATTAGTGTTAGGTACTATCACATTTTAAGTGTGTTGAATATGTAGAAAGCAATGCAATACTGATAATCCTATGCACAATTTCCTTGACTTCATTCATTCATTGCCAACTGTCAATATTAAATATGGGACAGTTCATTTTGGCAGGGTGCCTGGGGGTTTTCCCCCAGAAAATTTTGTATTTCTTATATGTAATTTCCTGCATTTTCACGCATTCTAACATCCCGTTTCCAGTTTGAGCTTAATAGGAACCAATACAAATCCAATGATATTTATTATTTAATTACAACCAATACCAATACAATACGAATAAGAAATATTAACATTGAGGTCTATAATATATGAGCGTTATCAAATGCCTGTTACAGTACAAATTCACCATTTATAATAGAAGTGTGATGTGCACTTTACTACATATATACAGTATGACAGAGGAACCATTGGGTTAATGTCATGCAGGTATCGATTTTGCCCCGAGGGGCATAATTCCGCATTTCGGTTATTTCATTTGAAAAAAAAAGTTAAAAAAAAAGTAAAAAAAACAAAACAATTTTTTTTTTTTTTTTTACATCCGGGCCGGATGGAACCCTCTGGCAGGCCGGATGCGGCCCGCGGGCCGTACGTTTGACACCCCTGGCCTAGGGGCATATTGAGTTGATTGAATAATATATTCAGAACGTAGAGATTCTAAGCTTTACAATGATACCTCACGCATGGAAATCTGGTCATTTTTAAAGGCGTTGTGGCCATTTTAATATACTTGTGAAAGTAAAAAAACAGAGAACTCAGCCCTAAAAGTTTCTGTCTAACCCACACCTGCATACTACATAGCCCTCCCCTGCTAAGTCCTCCCCCTACATAACCTAGCCCTCTCCCTGCAAAGTCCTCCCTCTACATGACATCATGCTAAACCCTCCCACCTACCATACAAGCTGTCACAGGCTGTCAGACTGATAGCCATTATTGACAGGCCAGAATTGGGGGATAAGTGTCTTCTGTTAGAGTGGAGAGGTTTTTGATGATAAAAAAACGGCTTTTGCAGAATGGGATGGCAGTCAGAAACCATTGTAATACTGTATTGATATTGAAAATGTACTACATCATTTTAATTGTTAAAGCATTATTCATGGAATGACAAATATGATTGAAATGTCCTGTGTTTATGAAAATATTCGGGCAGTATGGCACAGCAAAGAACAACAGTAAGGTATACAATTAGTACATTCAACTATCTTAAGAACCTCATTCAGCTTCTCATCCATGCACACGTCTGTATACCCAGCTATTGGACACCAGAGGCGATTCCTCCTTGAGTACAAGGGAGGCGCCACCTCCTGTCCAAAATCACGGAGAATAGCATGCAAACTAATGCTTTACACGACTTAATAACATTGCTATTTCAGACCCAGCTCCATAGAAAATGCATGTGCTCAACTTAGAGATGAAACCAATCTGTAATACGATCCCGAGGCTCGCACAAGTTTTTTTTCCGCTCAAGACAACGCAAGCGAGTCGAGTCTCAATGGACTTCAATGGCATGTGGGATTGTATGCTTTTTCAATGGAAAAATGCTAAACGGTCATTGGCTATTGCCGTGAAATTTTTTTGATTTTGAGACTGAGCCTCACTGGGAGTGAATGGAGAAGAGAGAGGAGGGGGGAGGGACCGGAGACTGGAGCTCCGACTTGTGATTGGGTGAACCCCGTGTCAGTAGGCTACAGTAGTTGAATTCATTTCGAAATGCGGATATGTTATTAATTTGACTGAGAAGTTTCGTCGTGGTAACCAGTGGGGAAGCTATTCATTGCGGTGTACTCCAGTTTTGTGTACATATTCTTGTAAACCTAGTGTTGCGAATAAAGTCTTAATAGTGGCACGTCCTTATCCTTTTTAATCTCCCAATTCAAAAGTTGAAGTTGCCTACTTTTCGTTAGGGCTAGCTTGCAAGAAAGCTATATAGAGAGCTATGCAAAATGCCAAGCATTGTGGATTAAATTCTGGCGAATCAAACAAAAAGAACAAAAAGAAACAAACAAAGCAAAAATAGGGCAATAACTACATTCACAACGGTAAAGGTCAGGCTAGACAAAGCAGCAGTGGCACTCTGCTGAAACAAACATTTGCATCGTCAATATACACAACAATCATCACAAACATTTAAATGCGTCTAGATGCTTACATCATTTTATTAAAAATCATGCAATTACAATTTACACAAAGGTTAGGCCCAGTTAACATCAAGATACAAATCTTCACAGTTTCAAAACTTTAATACATAAAAATATATAAATGTTCATTTACCTTCATGCATTGCTCAGGCCCAACTAATAGCATCTGGCATCTCCAGCAGTCACAGAATAGGTTCGTTCAAGACAGCGTTTTTTCGGCCAGGCAGCCAATTTGCTAGGCAGCGAGCATGCTCACTGTGTCCGCGTGAAGCATCCTGGTTAGAATTTCTGTTGATGACGCAGCATAAGGGAGTGACCTGTGCTCCGCAGTCTTGTCACATGGTGTCAAACCAGGGGTGTCAAACGTATTTTTTATTATTTATTTTTTTTAACGTTTTTTTTTTGTTTTGTTTTTCAATGAATTAACCGAAATGCGCAATTACGCCCCTCGGGGCAAAATCGAGACCTGCATGACATTAACCCAATGGTCCCTCTGTTATACTGTATATATGTAGTAAAGTGCACATCCCACTTTTATTATAAATGGTGAATTTGTACTGTAACAGGCATTTGATAAAGCTCATATATTATATGTAACCGGCAGCCTGTTGGCTGCTCGTGGCCACCGTAGTTGCCCCTCTAGTTGACACACCCCTAGGTAGCAGGTTTGTTAATTTCCACTAATTGGTAGTTCATTAATAAAAAGGGCGCCAGCCCGCAGGTTAGACACAAGCCCTGCTGTCACACCGCTGCCCCGGCCCTCGCTGCTTTAATTTAGAAGCACTCTGCTTCTGCAGTCACTAAACGCTTTCGGGTAAAGGTTTAGTCTTGAGGTTGCTGTCTGAGGGCATGCAGGTTCAGGGTTGTCATTCTGCTTGGTCCCCGCTGCAATCATTGGAGGGTAGCCTCTGCAGCGCAGCCAAACGCTTCCATGTAGGCTACGGAAGGTTTGGCCCAGAGGACCTGAGAGCACTGCCATTGAGGTTTTAAACGTGCAAGTTATTGCCCTTTTTGGTTTGTTTATTTTGGATCGTTTTGTTTTGTTGTTTTTGATTATGTTTGCTGCTGCTGCACAGCTCTACCACCCTGTTGGCCATGGGAGGTACTGACTGTCTGTATCTAAATTGACTAGCCTACTTGTAGCCTAGGTCTCACCTGGCCTGTTTGATCTTTCTATAGCCTGGGCAGTTTCACAGGGCGCATGTCCTAGATTTGAAGAGTTCAGATGCAAAACCCCTTTTCAGAAAATAATCTTAATTCATTTTTATTTAATACAAAGCTATCAAAATTGCATAGTTTTTTATTTTATTTATGTAATATAACTATTTATATGTATTATCAAGTACATGAATGTAAACCAAACCAACAACTGGGTTCTCTAAAAATAGTGAAGTGCAGGTCTTCAGAAATGGAGTTAGGGGGTTTTGCATCTGAACTCTTCATCTGTAGTGGTAAATGAACACCTTAGTGTTTGTAGTGATCACCTGTTTGCAGTGTGTGCTTTGTGAGAGAAAAGCTGTGCATGGATATTCACAAGAAAACAACCCCTGAAACGGCTCAGGTCTGGCCATTGTTAGTGTGATATTGATATTCTGGGTGGCAGCCTTTAAACTTAACCCCTGGTGCGCCAAGCCTTATTTTATTTAATCAGCAGCATATTTCTGTTTTTCTGTTTGATTATGTTTCAATAAATATTTACTGTTATTTTGACTGGAACCTCACGTCTTTGCCTTTTCACTCACTTATCTGTGTGCGGGAAACCCTCTTGTGTTAAACCTGATCTAAGAACCATTGTTCTATAAGTATATCCGGTGGTGAAAGGCCACCAGTGGCGTAGTCGTTAAAAACACACACTTTGCCAGGACCCTTTAAGACCCCCGGTTACATATAGACCTCATATATAGAGATCAAATGTTAATACTTCTTATTCGTATTGTATTGGTATTGGTTGTAATTAAATAATAAATATAATTTGATTTGTATTGGTTCCTATTAAGCTGAAACTGGAAACGGGACGTTAGAATGCGTGAAAACGCAGGAAACTACATCTAAGAAATGCAATTTTTTTGGGGGGGGGAAAACCCCCAGACCCCCTGCCAAAATGAACTATCCCATATTTAATTCATTGACGGTTGGCAATGAATGAATGAAGTCAAGGAAATTTTGCATATGATTATCAGTATTGCATTGCTTTCTACATATCCAACACACTTAAAATGTGATAGTACTGAACACTAATCCTCTGCTTTACGTTTTTTTTTTCGATGATGTTACTAATGCGGCCCCCTTGAGGTCCACATGGGTTGTATGCGCTCCCGGACCAAAATGAGTTTGACACCCCTGCGTTAAACCATCGCGGGAACAAAAGTTTTGCTTAGCAGCCGCACAGTACCATAAGAGCAAGTGCTGGGCAGATTCATGTGATATCCACAGTTCACCTCCTCCGTTTTTGCTTTGTCCATTCTCAGTGATGAAAACACAAGCCGTGCTTGCTGGTTGATACTGTAAGCCCGCCTCTGTAAGTTCTCCCTCAGGTAGGAAGTAGGCTAGAACACGCCCATGTGAAACATCTGAAGATTTATTTAAAAGTGATGCCAAAAATGTTTGCCTTTAAACAAACCAAGTGAATTTCTGCTGCACTGAACATCTTGTTTGTGACTAAAATGTCAACATTCTGCAAAAAAAAAAGTGAAAATAACCAAAAACTAAAAATAGATCTTTGTTCGCGATTTTCTCCATTTGGCTCAGCCCGACATGTAGTGCTGGAAATCACGGCGAGGCACAAATGATTTCAACCATTTTTGAGTCATTTAGGTGTTGACGGGGTGTTGAGTGACCTACTTTCATAAAATTAAAAGTTAGCATAAAAACGATTTGTGCACAAACGTAAATTTTGCGTGCACAAACGATGCAAAAGTGTGTAATAATTTTAATATCGACAGACAAGCAACTCAGAAGTTACTGCGTGGAGACAGGAAGTATTCCACCCAGCAAGTTCTGAAGTGGATAAAAAAGGCAACCCTATTTAACCATTTCCCTCCCCCACAATCCATATCGTCAGCTTCTTCTGTGCACATGGGGTCCCGCATGGCCAGATGCCCACAGTCCATTGTCTTGTTGTCCAGCATATGCAATTTTATATTTGTTGTTCAGCAGCCACACCAAGTAGATACACGGGTGGTTGACGTTTAAGGGCGTAATGCAAAAAAAAAAATACGTTTTTCAAATTCCTGAAAAAAATGATGGATAAAAATTGGAAGAAAATAGAAAAAAATAAAGCACCTACTTGCCTGTGGAATTTCACCTTTTTTTGGCCATTTTTGGGAAAATGTGTCCTGCATCAACACATTGCATAGGCATGTCTCACCGCAGGAAAATGGAGTCACACCACAGGGAATTCACTGTATTAAGGCCATTTTAATCCTTTTGTATACATGCCTGACATCTGAGCTCAAGCTAACTTGATAATGATATTGTGTTTAATCTTAATATGTGTTTTCATTTATAAAAACACTTTTTTCCTCCTATAAGAGCAGTCACACCACAGGACACCATAAAATGAACCTAAGATTGCAATATGAAGACATATTAAGAGGTTAAGAGTCACCTTAAACTTCCACAGCACTCTCCAATAACTGAGGTACTGACTGGTTAGCAGCCAGTCTTTAAGACCCTTGTAGTTGGCCTTGCAGCTGCCCATTCACAAACATTGACATACATGTCACCCCGCAGGACGCAATTTGTGTTACGAAATTGAACTTGTAGTTAATATTATTGTCTTGAGTTTTTTTTCACATACATTCATATATCTTAATATAAAGTTAATATTTATGCAATCATGCCAAATGCTTCATACATTATTCAAAATGTTATTGGTTAATTTATATATATATATTATATTCCAGGTTTCATTAATGTTACAGTCACACCGCAGGATATTTGACATATAAACCTTTACATAAATCTTAACAAAAATGTTTCTTCACATCTAAGACTAATATGAAACATAATGTACCACATCTTGTTTCATTGACATATGTTTTTTAAAGGAAAAATAACAGTTTTGTAGGCTTTTAACCAATGTTACGAAAAAACAAGGCGTCACGTCTCCCACCCACACATGTTTCCAATAAGTGTCACGTGACCCATTACAGAGAAGCTTACACACAAGAATATGTCACTATATGGGGACTTCCCCAGCCAAATCACAAGAATAAAATGAAAATAGAATATAGGAATCGTAGAAGATTAGAAAACTAAGATGAAACTAAACATTTCTCCACATTCTCCTCCTTTTGGGAGTTCATACACTCACATTATAAAAGTAGACATAGTAGTAGATATAGAAGTACATAATAGAAAGGAAGCTACTTAGACACCCGCACGCCCGCATGACATCATAGGTGTCCTGCTCTTGGGGAATGAAGCACACCTGCTCAGCCAATCAGAAGACGTTCCGTCTGCTCACTGGGTGATAATTAGTTGGAAAAATATTATCAGATTCTTTTTCACACCGCCCAAAATGCCAGTTTTTCCGCACAAACTATTGGAGATGCTGTGGTTGTGATCACGCAGATCATCACCACAATTTCTGGGACTACCCCCTCCATGACTCCTTTTTAGGACCTGCAGGAGGCATTAGGCATGAACATCAACCTGGACTTTAAAACTATGTACTTGTGTGATCTTGAATATCTGAATGAAGGAAGCAAAGGACAGCACTCTTCAGATGTTGCTGTTCTTATTCGCCCACGAACGTTTCGGGCAGAGCTCTTCTTCAACGTGTAATGGCAAGGATCTTGAGGATCTGGACTGTGGTAAAGTGGTGAAATACCTGCTGATGGTGTTGGTGGTGGCAGCTAAGAAGGCCACAACAAGGAGGTGGCTTCAAAAAGACCCACCCAGTATGAATGGCTAGAGGTGCTGTATGAAGTGTTTAAAATGGAAAGGATTACCTATGCAATGAAAAACCAACAAGATAAGTTTAATGATGAGTGGATGATGTGGCTTTACTTTGTGGCACGTAAGAGACCAGATTTTATTTATAGATCTCGTTTTACTTTTAGATCTGCAACTGTACTGTTGTAACTGACCCATATATTACATTGTGTATATTTCTAGCAAGTACGGTATATATAACAGATTTTTTCCCCTGTAATGCCTTACATTACTGCGTTACAGCAAAAAGTAATGCATTACAGGAATTGATTACTTTTGTAACGCATTACTCCCAACACTGTACTATATACACCCGTCTCCAAAAGAATTGTCGCCTATCCATCTGTTTGGAATAACAGCTAATAACCTGACTTTCAATTAATCACTTGGCTTCAGAAGTCACTCATATGAAAGCTACAACCCCCCCGAATGAAAATGTATGTACAAAAATAAATTTCATGCACCAAAGAAAGATTGACCCTTTATTGAACACAGAGAGGGCCGATTTTCACAAGACAAAACTTTTGTCGTCTATCGAACATAATGTGAAAAGGAGCAGATAAGTCACTTCAAAACACTTCAAATACGCAGATTGGGTGTCATACTTAATCACTGATTCACTCTCACCTCTCCAGAAAATCAACTTTGGCCTTAGGTGTATGTTTAGGGTCATTGTAATCATGGAAAGCAACACAATTAACCCCTTAAGACGCGGCTTTATGAATTTGTTGTTACCAGTATTGTAATGACCAAGTCGTGGTGCATTACTAAATGGCCTGTGTTGTGTCATAGTATTGTAGTGCTAAGATAGTTACATTTCAATGACTATTACAGCGTGCCATTGGAGGTACGGCGCGCATTAAGGGGCTACAGACAATGAAGATCAATGAGAGATGGTGACATATTGGCTATTCGTAGAGCAATACATGTTAAACTTCATGATTTAATCAATGATAAAAGCCCTCAAGCTCCTTCAGCATGCATGCAGCTCCTCATAAGAGCTGTATCCGTACCATGTTTGCCTTTAGGCACCATTTCTCTTTTTTCATATTCTTCATCTCCAACACCATACAGTTTTTATGCTATCAGTTCTAAAATGGTTGATCTTGGGATCTTGACTTCAGAGTATGAGTCCCATTAGCCTTCATTTTTGTCAGAATTAGGCGTGACATACTCTTGGCTGGCTTTTTTGAGACAGGACAGTGGGAGAGACTTCTTTGGTGTTAAGGGTGAAGAATTTGGAAAAAAAAATACATGGTGCCTAAAATCAAACAGCTCTTATGTGGAGCTGCATGCATGCTGCTGGTGTGTGAGGGCTTTTATCATTGATTACATCATGAAGTTAAAAATGTATTGCTCTACGAATAGCAAATATGTCACCATCTCTCATTGAACTCCATTGATTTTCATTGTGTTGCTTTCCATGATTACAATGACCCTAAACATACACCTAAGGCCAAAGTTGATTTTCTGGAGAGGTGTGAGTGAATCAGTGATTAAGTATGACACCCGATCTGCGTATTTGAAGTGTTTTGAAGTGACTTATCTGCTCATTTTCACATTATGTTCGATAGGCGACAACACTTTTGTCTTGTGAAAATCTGCCAGGTCTGTGGTCATTACAGGGTCTTTGGTGCATGAACTTTATTTTTGTACATACATTTTCATTCGAGAGGGTTGTAGCTTTCATATGAGTGACTTCTGGAGCCAAGTGATTAATTGAAAGTCAGGTTATTAGCTGTTATTCCAAACAGATGGATAGGCGACAACTCTTTTGGAGACGAGTGTACAGTGCACATATCGCATGGAAGACACAAGGTAGTTTCAGATTCTTTGTCTATAGTCTAACGTTATTCTTGTCTTTCATTTCCTATCTCCCATTGTGTACAGACGCTCCTGCTGAGAGTTCTAAAACTACCATGGATCCACCAAACAATGTGGAAGTCAAGGAAGTTAATGCAGACTCTATAACATTGACCTGGGTGAATGCATCTAGCCAACAATGTAAAATTTTAATGGTAGAATACAAAACAAAAGTGGAGACTGAATGGACTGAATCTGACCCTGTGAAGAGAAACCAGGAAACAGTAACCCTGTCTGGACTGGAGCTAGACACTGCGTATGAGATCAGAGTCACAGCTATGAGTAAACAAGGCAGTTCTGTCAGCAGCGATGTTGTTACTGCCAAAACTACCATTAGCCCTCCAACCGAAGTAAAAGTTGAGAATGTGAAGGCTTACTCTGTCTGCAGAGATGTTGTTACTGTCCAAACCAACACTGGCCCACCAACCAATGTGAAAGTAATTGAAAAGACGGCAACTTCACTTACCTTGAACTGGTTAAACCCAGAAAAGTGTGAAGGTGTAGAGCAGTACCTTATTGAATACAAGGAGGAACACAGCAGTCGTTGGCAAAAACAAGACACAAAAAAAGAAGTGTACAAATCTACTCTGAAGAACCTGAAACTGAACACTAGCTACTCCATCAGGATGCGCACAGATGCAAAGAGTGGAATGAGTGACTATGGTGACATTTTACTGGCTACAACCAGGGAAGGGCCACAGGACAAAAAAAGGTTCACTATGCTGCCATCAGGTAATACACCAGTAACCCTACCTCCAGTGTATGGGCTAAATTTACAAAAGGCAACCACAGTTCAGTTCAACAAAATGGAGTTTGGAAAACCCAAGCCATTAGGCAACCCCCCAAACAGAACCATCATGTTTGTTGGTGCCACTGGATCTGGCAAAACAACCCTCATCAATGGCATAATCAACTACATACTGGGAGTTGACTGGAAGGACAACTGGAGATTTAAACTGATAGATGAAGAGACCGATAAATCACAAGCACACAGTCAGACATCAGAAGTGACAGCCTATCAGATTTCCCCCACTGATGAATTCCAAGTTCCATATTCACTCACAATCATTGATACCCCAGGATTTGGGGACACCAGAGGAATCAAACAAGACAAGGAGATCACAGACAGAATTAGACAGTTTTTTACAAACAAGGATGGAATTGATGAAATTGATGCAGTGTGTTTTGTAGTGCAGGCTGCTTTAGCTCGTTTGACACACACACAGAGGTACATCTTTGAGGCAATCCTGTCCGTGTTTGGGAAGAACATAGCCGACAACATCATCACTCTGGTTACCTTTGCTGATGGCAAAAGTCCGCCAGTACTGGAAGCCATCAAAGACGTCAACATGCCATGTGCCACAGAGAAAGATGGAACCCCTGTCCATTTCAAGTTTAACAACTCTGTCCTTTTTGTCGACAACACAAGAGGTCATGGTGACGAGGGAGACTTTGATTTCATGTTCTGGAAAATGGGAAAGGCAAGCATGAAAAAGTTATTTTGTCATCTAGACACAATGCAAACCCAGAGTCTGACCCTGACAAAGCAAGTTCTCCAGGAGCGCAAACAGCTTGAAACAACTGTTGAGGGAGTGCAGCCACTCATCAGAAAGGGGTTGTCAACCATGGAGGAAATACGAACCATGCACGCTGCTCTGGATAGACACAAGAACACAATTGAAGCAAACAAGGACTTTGAGTACGAGGTAGAGGTGGAGAAATTTGACACGATTGAAATTCCACTCGGACATTTCATCACCTACTGTCATAGCTGTAACTACACCTGCCACTACCCTTGCTACATACCAAAAGATGAGAACAAAAACAACTGTCCTGCAATGAGAAATGGATGCTGCACAGTGTGTCCAGGAAAATGTGTGTGGAGTGTTCATAACAGGACGACCCACAGATGGGAGACTAAACGTGTAAAGGAGAAGAAGACATACCAAGAGTTTAAGAGGAAATTTGAAAGAGCATTCGGAGAGAAGATGCGCATAGAACAAAGTATTGCAAAGTTGGAAAAGGAATATCACCAAGTGCAGGGAAAGATTGTAAAATTGATAGAAACTGTAACTAAATGCCTGATTCGTCTGAGAGAGATTGCCCTTCGTCCGGATCCTTTGGGTACCCCAGACTACATTGACCTGCTGATAGAGTCACAGAAACAGGAGGCCAAACCTGGATTTCACCAGCGCATCCAAGAGTTACTGGAACTCAGGGAAGGAGCTGATCTTGTGCAGAAAGTGGCAGAAAACATTGCACTTGGGACAGAGGCATCAGGCAAGGCAGTAGCCAATGAGTTTCTGAGATATTTTAAATTATAACCTATTTTGAATGTGTGAAGTATGTGACATATTCTTTCCCAAGCCAGTTATGAAATACCACCTTCACCAGTGCCAATTTTAATATTTGACTAATAGTTACTGTGTCATACTGTTCCTTATTATGACAAAATTTATTTTCTTCTATTACTTTTCCAGATTTACAACAATTATTTGCAATGTTTTTGTTGGTTTTGTTATGTTTACGGGTATATCTGTTTTAATCATGTCATTACATCTTGTAATTCTAGGTATTTAAGTTTTCATCACTTTTTAGTATCATAGTGTGTATTATGATAACTAGCTGATTGTTATCACATGATTCCATCACTATTGATAAAGTGATGTGTAAAGTGTAATATCATTTAACTGCTGAGGGGTGTGTTCACTGTTGAGGATATTAGATATAGAAGAGACAGCGATCTTATACTGGTGTCTAATGTCTAACTTTGGATACACATGTAGACACAGAGAACTCCAGGCATGAGGATTAATCTGTGGTCTTCCCTATTATGATTTGCTGAATTAATGTAATCATGTGATTTGTGTCAAATTAAAAGTTACTTTTTATTTAATTGCTTTGGGTCAAACTCTGCTTGGTGTTTATCCTCTCTTCAAACTGTTTTGATGACTGCATCCAGGGATATAGTCAAGTCCAAGGACGGGACTAGTCAACTTCTAGACAAGTCCAAGACAGGACAGAGTCCTAGCCAAGTCCAATTTATATGTAAAGCCAAAGTTGGCAAGTCCAGTGTCCAAGTCTGAGTGCAACTACTAGCGAGTCCAAGGCAACTCCATAGAAAAACTGACTTCAATCCAGTCTCAAGTCCGAGTCTGGACTCAGGTATTAGAGCCCTGATTGTATCTATTACATTCGACTTCAGATTCTTTAACACTGTACTGTATGTGCCTCTGAGTTACTGGACAGAAATGGTGTGTCGTCAATTATTCAAACTTTCAAGTTAGCCTACCTATTGCCCTATTGTGGCAGAATGTGATGAAAAAGTTTTTTTTTTTCATATTCACATATAGATATATTCAATTCACAGTAGCCTGTTCAAACAATGCAATATAATGGAGTACGATATTTTTTTTGCAAGAAAAAACTGAATTGAATTTGAATGTGCATTTGACCATACAGTATATCAGCTGTATGGATGTCAGAGTGGTTCCCAAACTTTACCACGACACTATATACCTGTATACCGATACATTCAAGCCAAGGCCCCCCTTATGGGTCGTGCCACGCTATTTTTCTCTGTGTAACACCTTCCATAACCAAAACCATAGTCTTGGTCTGTGAGGCAGTGTCCCACTAAGGTATATAAAACATTAACAATAATAGTAGTTAAGAGATGCAGTAGATTATGCTGTTGAGAATATTGTTTAGCACACATGCACGTACGCACGCACGCGCACACACACACACACACACACACACACACACAGAACATTTATACTAAACCAAGGCTATATAGATGTGATAGATAGATGTCTGCAGTGGTTAAATTGGCACTAATTTTTACGTGTACTATTTACCACTAGAGGGGACCCTTTTAAAGTAATAAATGACATGTCGTAGGCCCATGTCTTAACTCTGATGGTGGTAAAACACCGGTCTGCTATGAGAGCTACTGTTAGGTTGGCATTGTCATACACCGTAGGCTACATTAGCAACAAGGAGCAGGAGGATGAATGTTGCTTTGTTCCTCAAATATCACCTGATCATGGACTTCACACTTCATGTGAACACTGCTGCACACACAATCTCTACTAAACCAAAAGCAATTTTGCTTGTGTGTGCGTGCGTGCGTGTGTGCGTGCGGCTATGTCTGCAGTGGTTAAACAGACACTCATTGTATGTCTACATGAGGCACTCTTTTAAAAGGCAGTTTGGTAACTTTACCACTGGAGGGAGCCCTTTTAAAGTTATCGATGACATGGGCCTACATCTTAACTCTGATGGTGGTAAAACATCAGTTTGCTACAAGAGCTGCATTGCCACACCGTACAAAAACAAAATAGAACAGGAGGATGACCTTGGCTTTGTTCCTGAAATAACACCTGATCAAGTACTTCACTTCTCATTCATCTGAGCACTGCTGCATTTCACTGAACTGCAACATGCAGGCCCTGCAGTGCTGATTGGCCAGATATACACGAGTTAGTAAACATCCTGCCTTTACCACTCCCTACACCTCCATCCATGGCCAAAGTGTCCTTCAGCAAGGCACCTAACCCCACATTGCAGGAACTGCAACCAATAGCCTGTAATATCGGTAAGTCACTTTGGATAAAAAAAAAAGTGTCAATCAAGTGTAATGTAATAACAAAAAACATAATAAAACTATCACAGGTAAACATCACAGGTATGCACATGTAAACATCACAGGTATGCAAGGCGAGCACACTTCAGGGGTAAGTGAGGGGAAAAGCATAGTGATATTGGGATATACACTCACTGGTCACTTTAATAGGTTCACCTTTCCAACTGTTTCTTGATATGAATTTCTGATCAGCCAATCAGTTCAGTGCATTTAGGCATGTAGACATGGTCGAGACAATCTGATGCAGTTCAAACCGCATCAAAGCATCAGAATGGGGAAAAGAGTTATTTAAAAGATTGAATATTTCAGAAAATACTGATCTACTGGAATATTCACACAACCACCTCTAGGGTTTACAAAGAATATATACACTGAGCAGCAGAGGAGATGGAAGAGGTCAGAGGAGAATGCCTAGACTGGTTCGAACCAATACAAGGACTTTTTTGAATAAACACCCTGGACTTCATCATAAGCCTCACAATGCCCTCTGGACCTCGTCATAAGCCTGCCAACACCCCCTTAGTATTGAAATATAAAAATAAAACAGTCTAATGCCCCCCAAATGGCAACTAAGCAGTAAGCATCACCCCCACCCAGCTGTGTCCTTCCTTAATGGATTCCTTCTTAAAGGTCACCTCCCCAGCCTCTCCCATCTCTCTCTCCACTCGTTTCCTGTCCCCCTCTTCACTGTACTATCCTAATAATAAAGATGAAAATGCCCCCCCCCCCCCAAAAAAAAAACACAAAACAAAACAAAAAAAACCTTGAGCTAGATGCGTACTATGCATCCTCTCTTGTTGTGCTGGTTTAATGACATCATGGGGATGACTTTAAATAAAAACTTTGATGAAGTTTAATATGTACCAAATATATTGGACATACTTCTTGTAAATGTTTTTTTTTCTATCTGTATTGGCCATGATATAGCCATAGCTGCTGAAATGGCAATACATGTAAACAATCAATCAATCAATCAATTAATCAGACTTCTTGTAAATTCACGTCATTTTCTCTTATGTTCAGGTAGCCTATTTTAAGTTGTGTGTAGAGTCAGGGCCACTGGCAGCTTTGGCTGGGCCCTGGACAGTCATCTTAATGGGCCCTCACCTCAATTCTGGGCCTCCTCTCTCCTGGGCCCAATACATCTGTCCCATTTGCTTCTGGTTGAGGCCAGAAAAGGCTGTGCCGAAGATTTAACCAAACAGTTTCTATAAAGTCTCTGCTTAAAGCACGTCACTGCCCTGAGCACACCTCTACCCAGGGGCTCAAAGTGCATTGCCTCCCAACAAAGTGGGTGGAGTTCCTGATTTCTCTGGAGCTCAGAAACAATATTTGTATTGCTCCTAGACTGACTAGAAGCTATGCCGAAGATGTTGTGTCACTAGTGTGAAGTGGGTCCCAAGTTGGAGAGGGTGGGGAACCCCTGGCCCACAGTATTACTCACCTGTCACACACACACACACACACACACACACACACACACACACACACACACACACACACACACACACACACACACACGCACACACACACACACACGGGTCAAAGACGTCCTTCAGTGCAATGGATACTTTTGCTTTCTGTAAATGCAAAAAAAGAGTTTTTTTTTAATTATTTTTTTGGCTTGGCTTTCATGCATTCACTTTTCAAAAAATGTTTTGAAAACTTGTGCTTTTCACAGTTACAGTAAGCAAAAGCATCTGTTAGCACTGAAGGACAGTGTCATGTTGGACGTCTACACACACACACACACACAGCTGACCAAGTTGGAGAGGGTTGACCCCTTGCTCACTGTATTACTCACCCATTATGCTGCACTTAGCAACTGACAACAGCAGGCATGCATGTGGGGAGACATCACACACACACAGACACACTCTCTCTCTCTCTTCCTCTGTGTCTCTCTCTCTCTCTCTCTGTTCCACACACACACACAAACGCACACACACACAACCAGAGGTGGAAAGTAACTAATTACTTTACTCGCGTTACTGTAATTGAGTAGCTTTTTTGTGTACTTGTACTTTTTAAACTACTTTTTAAAATTTGTAATTTTACTTTTACTTAAGTACATTTTCTTTTGAGTAATGTACTTTGGTACATTTTTCAGCACAAGCGTTACTGAGTAAAAAAAACAAACAAACAAACAAACAAAAAACCTCTAGAATTCTAGCCTAGTTTATAAAGAGTTGGCGCGTGCGACCTGTCTCTCACTCAAACGATGTTGGCTGACATGGAGGCTGACGATGGAGATTCACTTAACTCCGAGGAGATCAACATTAGCTGTTCTTCCTCTAACCCAGTGCACCCCTTGCACACCTAGAGGCAGAAAACGCTGATTGATAAAAAGTAACTTTTTACCTTTACTCAAAGTACATTTTAAATTATTTACTTTTTACTTTTACTTGTGTAGTTTTTTTGACTGGTAAATTTACTCGTACTTGAGTACATTTTCAACAGAGTAACAGTACTTGTACTTGAGTACAATATTTTAGTACTCTTTCCACCTCTGCGCACAACTGACCAGCATGGTTGGAGACATCACACACACGCACGCGCACAGGCAGGCACGCACTGTCCAACATGTGTGAACTGGAGACGGAGTGACAGGACACTGAGCAACTACACGCCTTAACAGCACAGACACACACACACACACACACACACACACACACACACACACACACACACACACACACACACACACACACACACACACACACACACACACACACACACACACACACACACACACACACAGTGTGTGTGTGTGTGAGAGAGAGAGAGAGAGAGACGGAGAGAGAAATTACATGTAATGTCAGTATGTTAGTTGTTATGGCACATTGTGTATGTGGTAATTCCAAAAGTCCAAATAGAATGTGGAGAGGCAGCCTTTAGCTCCTACACTGTAAAGTTTTGAAACCAGCTTCCAGATGACGTAAAAAAAAAAAATGCACCCACTGTTGATGATTTAATATATAGGCTCAAGGTGAAGCTGTTCTCAGAGGCTTTGCCCTAGCAGTTTTTATTTAATTTTATTGTTGTTATTGCTTAAGGTTTTATGTTGATCTTTTAATTTTCTTTGACTGTAATTACTCTCTTGTTTCCTTTCTTTTTACACTTAATTTATTTTTGTGAAGCACATTGAGTTGCACCTGTGCATAAAATGCGCTATACAAATAAACTTGCCTTCCCTTGCCTGTTAAGTTGTGTTTATGTCTCTGTTCCTCCTTGTCCTCTTCCTCTGCCTGTGTCTACAGCCGCTGGCCTGCGAGAAAGACTCGTCTCTGCTGCTGTAGTTTTGGTCTGTGGTTTGGACAGTGAGAGAGACTCGTCTCTGGTGCTGCTAAAGACTCGTCTCTGGTGTTACTAAAGACTCGTCTCTGGTGCTGCTGTGAGAGAGACTCGTCTCTGGTGCTGCTAAAGACTCGTCTCTGGTGCTGCTGTGAGAGAGACTCGTCTCTGGTGCTGCTAAAGACTCGTCTCTGGTACTGCTGTAGTTTTGGTCTATGTGTTTGGACAGTGAAAGAGACTCGTCTCTGGTGCTGCTAAAGACTCGTCTCTGGTGCTGCTGTGAGAGAGACTCGTCTCTGGTGCTGCTAAAGACTCGTCTCTGGTGTTACTAAAGACTCGTCTCTGCTGCTGCTAAAGACTCGTCTCTGCTGCTGCTAAAGACTCGTCTCTGGTGCTGCTAAAGACTCGTCTCTGGTGCTGCTAAAGACTCGTCTCTGCTGCTGCTAAAGACTCGTCTCTGCTGCTGCTAAAGACTCGTCTCTGGTGCTGCTAAAGACTCGTCTCTGGTGTTACTAAAGACTCGTCTCTGCTGCTGCTAAAGACTCGTCTCTGGTGCTGCTAAAGACTCGTCTCTGGTGTTACTAAAGACTCGTCTCTGGTGCTGCTAAAGACTCGTCTCTGCTGCTGCTAAAGACTCGTCTCTGGTGCTGCTAAAGACTCGTCTCTGCTGCTGCTAAAGATTCGTCTCTGGTGCTGCTAAAGACTCGTCTCTGCTGCTGCTAAAGACTCGTCTCTGCTGCTGCTAAAGACTCGTCTCTGCAGCTGCTGCTGTGTGAGAGAATCGTCTCTGGTGCTGCTGTGTTTTCGTCTTCGTGTGTTTTGGTGTCGGAGACCTCTGGGCACTGCAGCTCACCTTATGTCCAGGTGAGGGCGCCAGAGGCTAGTTACTGTAAAAGTGAAGTGAAAGCCCACCTGGGATACTCCAACTCCCATTGTCATTGTGATACAGCACACAAGTGCACACTGCACACAAGTGTACATGCACACAACAAAATTGCATTACATCAGTCTTGAAGGAGCATCGGGGAGAGCACTGGTTAATTCATAGAGGTAGAAAATAACACTAGAGAGGACCCCGCCCCCCTTTTTACGGCAATCTGTAGCGGCCATTATCTGTAGGTAGATCAGAGCAATGGAAATTAACGGAGAACGAGGCTCACCTCTGTCAAAAATGGCTTAATCATGTGAAAATGTCCATCAACACACTATACAAGGACAATAGTTGAAGTGTGTTGCTAACTATGTTCATAAAAGATAATTTGATCTTTAAAAGTATTTTAGCGACTCATGTGACATTAGTACTTTAGCCTGACATTTCAAATCTGGTCTTTGATTAATGTGTTACTTCATATTGACACAGTTTTAGTTAATTTCTTGACAGGGGTGGGCGTGTTCTCCATTGACTTGCATTGCCTGAAAGTACCTACACTACCTACGGAAGTTGGGAAGCTCCAGCTGCCATTTCCCAGTGCTGTCGCAAATTGCTGTGTCCTCTCTAGTGTTATTTTCTACCTCTATGGGTTAATTACTCCCTCCACCAACCCGACGGTTCGGGAGTCGAACCGGTCACCTTTGGGCTACAAGTCTAACACCCTAACTGCTTACCCATGACTGCCCAGTGAATGTAGCCTACCTCAGAGGGGGTAGGAAAAGCATAGCAAAACAAAATAAATAGGCCTATCTCCATTCATTAAATAACTAATGTGCACCAAAAACAAACCATGCAAAATAAGCAACGTTCCCGTGAGTTAAGAACTGCATTATAAAATAATATGTTGCATCTCTGAACATTACAATGTATGCATGGTAGTAGGACTGACATGGGAAGTGAATTTAACCAAAAGAAACATGCATGTCTGTGACTGTGACTACTGAAGCAGATCATGATCCTTGCTATTGGATTTTAAACATATGGTGTGGCCTACTGACTTTTGAGAGGTAAATTTTTAGATATTTATGGCTCTATTTTGAAACTATTTTTAAGTGAACAATAATATGAAGCAATTATAAAAGCTGTATACTGTTCATTCTGTCAAAGCAAAATGTTTTTAATGTTTTTCCAAGAAAAGTATACTGTACTTACAGATCTGCTAAAATGTGAGGAGTGTACTCACTTCTGTGACACACATATTTGTCATGGAGATACAGTCAGGGCATTGCCATGGAGATTAGGGCGTTGCCATGGAGATACAGGTCAGGGCATTGGATCCGGCCGTAAACCAGCCCAGAGTCCAGAGTCCAATCTTTATCTTCTGCACCATAAATATTTATTTTCCAGTTCATACTTTATCTTGCCGATAACACAGCAAGCATCTGACTTACAAGAAATCAGGCCACATACTGTAATGGGTGGTGTAAAACACACCCCTGGAGAAACACCCAGTTGAAGACTAGCATTCATCTGATTCATATTCTACTTCATGCTCAGACCTTTCTCAAACTCTTCTACACCTGGCCAGAAGAACCTTACCTCAAACCGTAAGTGGACATTTTTTTTCTTTGTAAAGTCACTAACATTTCACATTAGTACTGTAGAGACTATAGCCTAGTTGTTTACTGATAGCCTATCCTGACGCGTTGTGCCTGAGTCCAGTTTGTATGTATGGAAAATCAAAAAAATGTGTTTTGAAAGTCAAATCAAGAATGAAATGTTATGAGAATATAAAATGCTGCATCAGTCTGGCTTGGACAACCAGACCAGAACATAGGTATGGGGACACAGGTATCTGCAATGGCATTTAATTATAGACCTTTACAATTAAACCAAATTAAATGTCAAATGTATTTCTATACACAAAGCAACACACGTTTGTTTACCCTTTCTCTTTAAAAGAGTTGATGTATTCTCTCTCTCTCTCTCTCTCTCTCTCTCTCTCTCTCTCTCTCTCTCTCTCTCTCTCTCTCTCTCTCTCTCTCTCTCTCTCTCTCTCTCTCTCTCTCTCTGGTACTATAATTAATTAAAAGTAAGAAGAATCCATTGCCTTTTGTATTTTATTTTACTTTCTTTGTTCGCACAGAATGTCCCGTGATGTAATTGTCAAGTCAAATGATGTTAGAGCGTAAATGACACAGACAGATGAAGTACAAACTGTATATTAAAAAATCATTTTCTAAATGTAAATGTTCAAAAAGTGTTTTCCATTCGTTTTTTGGTCGCATGCACGTGACTGTAATCACTATGACGCTGTGTGCATATTAGAGCATGACACGGGAGTGGATTTTCACTCCCGCCCCAGAAAAAAAATCCCATCCCGTCCCATCCCGGACTGGAGTAAAAGAAACAAATCCCATCCCATCCGCTCCTGAAAAGAATTTTTCCCAATCCTTGACACTCCCATTCAAAATCAATCCCACTCCCGTTTCGTCAAAAAACGATTTTTTTAAATGAAAAATAAGCGAGCATTCCCGCTTCCGTTCATTTTTATTCCCGCTCCTGCCCGCTCCCATTTATCTTTATTCCCGCTCCTGCCCGCTCCTGTTCATCTTTAAGATTTTGACTCCCATCCTGTGAATCCCGCAGGACCTGTGGGATTCACGAAAAATGTCATCCTCTACTGCATAGTGCTTGAGGAAAGTTGTTTCTCTGCAGTACCACCCCACTGGTGTACTATGGGCTTACCAGGCCTATGACAAAATATTAAAGAAGATTTGACATTTTAAATTGATGAATCTTAACATGTTAGGCCTATGTAAATATTAGTATGAGTCTGTTTAAAATAAAAGAAAACAAAGTAATAGCTTATTATTAATAATAGACTTTAATGTCATGCCAGCGTGGAATTTGTCTGAGATACTGTACATATGTGTAATGGGCAAAAAACATCTGCGTAAATAGACATACACGGCAACTAACGTAACTTGAAAGAATACAATTTTATGTAACATGTTTGGACATTTGATGGTTTTGCCAAGTTTTTTTTTTAAATATGGACTTTACTTTATTATATGTGTTAAATTCAGGAGGTCTTCCTGCCCTGTGAGAGTTTCCATTTCGATTCCTGATGCCATCAGAGAAGATTGTATGACCAGAACCCTCCCTCCTCCCCTGTGACTAAGGTACCCAGGGCATAGTAGCTCCCCCCTGTGACTGAGGTACCCTGAACATAGTAGCTTCTTCCCCCTGTGACTAAGGTACCCGGAGTATAGTAGCTTCCCCTGTGACTAAGGTACCCTGAGCATAGTAGCTCCCCCCTGTGACTAAGGTACCCTGACCATAGTAGCTTCCCCCTGTGACTAAGGTACCCTGAGCATAGTAGCTTCTTCCCCCTGTGACTAAGGTACCCTGAGCATAGTAGCTTCCCCACTGTGACTAAGGTACCCTGAGCATAGTAGCTCCTCCCTGTGACAGAGGTACCCTGATGTCCCCACACACTGCTCTCCTGTTCATCTGTCAGGCTGCCCTGTGGCTTACAAGTACATTGAATTTTATTTGGTACCATTTTACTGCTGCCTTAAATATGGGTTCTGTTAACTATGCATTGCAGACACAGATAAAAAGATAAGTTAAGATATACTCATATTTTACAAGATAAACAATTTCCTGAAATAAGGTGGACTGTTTCTTAAGAGAGGTTTGTTGTTTATGAACTGTGTGCTGTAGCATGCTGTGTATTTCACTTTCTCTTGACTTTCACTTTCCGTTAACCCCTTCTAGGCAACAGGTACAGAATTGTGCATGAAGAATGGCATCGTCTGCTGAGGACATCATAGAGACTGCTGCCCTGGGGAGGCCATTTACACTTGGGATGCTGTACGATTGCAGAAGGGATTTCCTTGTTCCAGGTGAGGGCTCAAGGATCAAACAGATATCAAACACATAGGCCTACATACAGAATTATAGAAAGCATAAGAGGTATTGTTGGGATCACAGTAAACATGTTAATTGGATAACCTTTTAACACTAACTTCGTAAAGCTGCCAAGGCAAGGCAGTCTTATTCACGTAGCAGTATACATTTCATACACATACTGTATACTTGTGCAGCCACTAAGCACATTATGAAGACAAAACGCAATAAATTACCATAGCTGTGCTGCTGACACCCAACGTGTCGTAATTAAAATGGGATGGGACTCAGATACATACTGGATATGTTTCAGCTGTATACACAACTATACCTCTAGGATCAATGAGGAAAAACTTGTTGGAAATATCCAATTTCTAAACAAAGTGTGGTGAGGCAGCCTTTCGCTGCTATGCTGGAAAGCTTTGGAACCAGCTTCCAGACGATGCTAAAAAAATTGGCCCTACCATTTCAAAGCCAGATACAAGACGAAGCTGTTCTCAGATGCTTTCTCTTTGTAATCCAAATTATTGACCTTCGATTATAAATATTTTGAGGTCACAGAGAGACGAGGACTAGCCTGATTATCATCAACGTTCAGATCTCTTCGAGACTTGGTCTGACAAAGACCATAACAATTAACATTTCCCAAACAGCATGGTTGACCCGCCTCCCTTGGTTTTCTTATGGTTGTTTGGTTACTGACAGAGTGTGAGGAGTTTCCGTATTTTCGGGAACTCAGAAAGTACTTGCATTGCTCTTGACCCGTCACTAGGAGGGCACAGCCTGGCCAGACAAGGACCACAATTGTGGCACGTTCAGACAGTTAATTAAAGGTTAAAGGAAGTGTGTGTGTTCCAATGACTGAATGGCATCTCCTTTGGTTGTGGCGATGAGTCTGGCAGTGCGTCTTAATATGCGACCTTGCCTCCTCCACTTGCCTCCTCCACTTGCTTCTCGTCATGATGACATCACTGACAACAGCATTATATTTCAATATCTTGCAAAAGCTCAATTGTAGATTCTTTTTCTCTTTTGCAATTGGGATCAAAAGTTGTTGTGGTTAGGCTGAAAGCTGGGAAACTTTATCGTTTTCTCCACGGAGGAGGGGCCAGGAGGCGGGACGAGGAGACAAGCGCAAGTGGAGGAGGCAAGGTTGCATATTAAGGCGCACTCTGTGGCTCACTAGCCATGGATCACTCTGCTCTGTTGTTGTGTACCCAGATATCTAGAGGGAGAGTCCCAGCACTGTTTAATGATATCATTATCACAGCCTAGACAGAAGAGAACCACAATTGTGTCACGTTCAGACAGATCATTAAAGGGTTCAAGGGGAAGGGTGTGTGTGTGTGTGTGTGTGTGTGTGTGTGTGTGTGTGTGTGTGTGTGTGTGTGTGTGTGTGTGTGTGTGTGTGTGTGTGTGTGTGTGTGTGTGTGTGTGTGTGAGCGTACGTGTACAGGGCTACTGACAGCTTTGGCTGGGCCCGGGACAAAGACATCTGAAAGGGCCCCAAACCCAATGTAATGAGGATCCAATTCTGGGCCCCTTCTCTCCTTGGGCCTAGGACAAGTGACCCCTTTGTCCCCCCTGTTATCTTCCCTGTGCGTATGTGTGTGTGTGGGTGTGTGTGTGTGTGTGTGTGTGTGTGTGTGTGTGTGTGTGTGTGTGGGTGTGTGTGTGTGTGTGTGTGGGTGGGTGGGTGTATGTGGGTGGGTGCAAGTGGTTGAATGGTATGTCAGTTTAGTGGCTATAGGTCTCAGGCTCACTTGTTGGGTCTGGAAATCCTTGGTTGACACTTGGCACACAACAGCAGAGCAGAGGAACTGGGCAGATAGGAATTGAGGCAGCAGTAAACACAAGGTCAAGGCAGCATTCAATGTCAAAAGGCAGAAGCAGTTTTGCCAGATTGAGCGGTTACCCGCCCAATTGGGCTACTTGGGATGGCCGTGTGTGGGTAAAAACGGGAAAAATAGGCCAATTGGCGATTTGGGCCCGTAGAAGTCAATGCAATTTGTTGAAATTGAGCGGAGTTTAGCGCATTTTGAGAACCTTTTGAGACAAGGTCAAGGCAGCATTCAATGTCAAAAGGCAGGTTTTTTCCCGGCCCATTTGGGCCAATAGAAGTCAATGTAATTTGTTGAAATTGGCTTTGGGATTTGATCAGACACACCTGGCAACACTGGGCAGAGGGCTTTCAGGTTCAGGTTAACCAGGGCAGGAGGGCAGAGAGGTATCGAACAAATGTTCATTTCAGTTGCCATGTTCTAATGCTTTTATTTGTACATTTTATTTGGAATGGAATACGCTATACAAGTAAAATGGCTTTGCCTTGCCTTACACAGTTCAGTGTGTTTAACATCAATAACCAAAAACCGTAAGCAGATGAAATAAGAATAATGTAGTGCAAGGACAGTATAATGCCAACAAAAGTAAGTAGTCTTTGAAGTCATTGATCTCCTTAATAAAACTATTAATTTCCAAACAGGTGTTACATTGTGGGATAATGAGGACCTGCGGCAGAATACTTGTCAAACAGGACAACAAAACACAGAATTCAATATCACAGCATCAGACTCAATTGATGAGAAGTCAAATTCATTGAATGTATCTGGATCTCTGAAACTAAGTCTCCTTGGAGGACTAGTGAATGTGTCAGGATCAGCTAAATACTTCCAGGACACAAAGAAATCTCATAAACAACAGCGGCTCACTCTTCATTACAAAACAACAACAAGATATGAATCACTAACAATGTCTCACTTGAGTCGTGGACAAGTATCCCATCCCAACGTTTTTAAAGATGGCACAGCCACACATGTTGTCACTGCCATCTTGTACGGGGCCAGTGCTTACTTCATGTTTGACAGAGAATCATCTAACGACGAAGACAAGAAACATATTGAAGGGGAAGCCAAACTGATGATGGATAAGCTGAAATTCATCAAAATAAGTGCAGAGGCATCTTTTGACATGGATGAAAGAGAGAAATGTGCCGTGGAAAAATTCAGTTGCACATTCCACGGAGATTTCCATCTTGCCAGCAATCCATCATCATTTATCGAGGCTATGGATGTTTACAGACAACTTCCAAAGTTGCTTGGAGAGAATGGAGAGCATGCTGTTCCAGTCAGGGTGTGGCTGTACCCTCTGGTGAAATTGGACTCAAATGCTGCAAAACTACAAAGAGAAATCAGCAACAGCCTCATCACATACACATCAGGAGTCATAGAGCACTTAAACGTGACAGAGATGAGATGCAATGACCTGCTGAAGAACACAGCAGCAACTACATTCCCTGTCATGGAGGAGAAGCTTCGTACTTTCATGCAAAACTGCCGTCACTACAAGCTTGAGTTTGTGCAGATGTTAGGGTCAGTACTTCCCTCTATCCGAGGGGGTGGAAAAGAGGAGCATGCCCTTGCAGACATCCTTAAGGAACATGAGAAATCTCCATTCAACAGCAGAGACCTGGATCAGTGGCTAACCAAGAAAGACAAGGAATCAGACACAGTGGTGTCCTTCCTCAAGCAGCTGGAGAAACTTGGTGCAAAATTAGATGACAACTTGGATGATCTTTTATCTGATTTAGACATCACAAATGTCGTGAGCTTCACATTTACCTCCATAGACCAGCCTGATAGCTGCCTCATGAAACAATCACATTTCCT
The DNA here is from genome assembly GCF_034702125.1 of Engraulis encrasicolus. NCBI lineage: Eukaryota > Metazoa > Chordata > Actinopteri > Clupeiformes > Engraulidae > Engraulis > Engraulis encrasicolus. The sequence goes on along the minus strand of NC_085875.1, from coordinate 3,130,677 downwards.
TACTCCAGCAGAAATGATGAGAGAATGTCCAGATACTTTACAGACCAGAAATACAACTCGCAAGAGAACATTTGACGCTCGAGATACAATGAATCCATCACGTCCTATAAACACAGAGTGGCTTTCTGCTGATACAAGACAAAGCATGAGGACACAGTTACATATGTTCAAACAATTGAAGGAGTTGAAGAGCAGTGTTGACACAAAATTCATTGTTGCATCCAGATATGATGACCGTTTCCCTGGAGCCTGTATATTCATATATGAAGGTGGGTGTGATGAGCCTGTCCCCTTCACTCCTCCATCCAAACCAGCCACTCCAACCACCTCTGATGTTTCATACCACAGATTAACAGTTGGGGTATCAGACCCAGATTCTGCCACTGTAGAGCACCTGGTAGAGTTCAGAATGAAGAGTGAATGGATTTCTCACCCTGTGCAGAAGAACGAGAAAACAGTGACCCTATCAGGACTGAAACCAGATACTGAGTATGAGATCAGAGTCACAGCTGTGGGTAAACTTGGCTATTCCATCAGCAGTGATGCTATTACTGTCAAAACCACTATTAGCCCACCAACTGAAGCAAAAGTTGAGAATGTGAAGGCTTACTCAACCAACATTGGCCCACCAACCAATGTGAAAGTAATTGAAAAGAAGGCAAATTCAATTACACTGAGCTGGTTAAACCCAGAAAATTGTGAAGGTGTAGAGCAGTACCTTATTGAGTACAAGGAGGAACACAGCAGTCGTTGGCAAAAACAAGACACAAAAAAAGAAATGTACAAATCTACTCTGAAGAACCTGAAACTGAACACTAGCTACTCCATCAGGATGCGCACAGATGCAAAGAGTGGAATGAGTGACTATGGTGACATTTTACTGGCTACAACCAGGGAAGGGCCACAGGACAAAAAAAGGTTCACTATGTTGCCATCAGGTAACCCACCAGTAACCCTACCAGTGTATGGGCTAAATTTACAAAAGGCAACCACAGTTCAGTTCAGAAAAATGGAGTTTGGAAAACCCAAGCCATTAGGCAACCCCCCAAACAAAACCATCATGTTTGTTGGTGCCACTGGATCTGGCAAAACAACCCTCATCAATGGCATAATCAACTACGTACTGGGAGTTGACTGGGACAATGACTGGAGATTTAAACTGATTGATGAAGATACTCAGAAAACTCAAGCACACAGTCAGACCTCAGCGGTGACAGCCTATCAGATTTACCACACAGATGAATTCCAAGTTCCATATTCACTCACTATCATTGACACCCCAGGGTTCGGGGACACCAGAGGGATCAAACATGACAAGGAGATTACAGACCAAATAAAACAGTTCTTCACAAATAAGGATGGCATTGATGCAATTGACGCTGTGTGTTTTGTAGTGCAGGCTGCTTTAGCTCGTCTGACACACACACAGAGGTACATCTTTGATGCTATTCTCTCTGTGTTTGGTAAGGACATCGCCAGCAACATCATCACTCTGGTCACCTTTGCTGACGCCAAAACTCCTCCAGTACTGGCAGCCATCAAAGAGGCCGACATTCCATGTGCCAAACAAAAGGATGGGACCCTCATCTATTTCAAATTCAACAACTCTGCACTTTTTGCCAACAACATCAAAGAGAATAAGGATGGCAAAGACTCTTCTGATGAGGACAAGGAGGAGGATTTTGATTACATGTTCTGGAAAATGGGGAAAAGCAGCCTGAAGAAATTCTTCACTCATCTGAAGACAATGACAACCCAAAGTCTGAGTCTGACAAAGGAAGTTCTCCAGGAGCGTGATCGGCTGGAGGCAACTGTTGAGGGATTGCAGCCACTCATCCAAAAGGGTTTGTCAAAAATGGAGGAAATACGAACAACAGAAGCAGCACTGGACAAACACAAGAACCAAGTTGAGGAGAACAGGGACTTTGAATATGAAGTAGAGGTTGAGAAACCTCAGAAGATTGATATTCCAAGAGGAGAATACATCACCAACTGCCTTCAATGCACTTTCACCTGCCACCGCAGGTGTGGTATACCAAAAGATGAGGATAAAAGGGGCTGTGTTGCAATAGGTTCTAATGGCTATTGCACAGTTTGCCCTGGAAAATGTATATGGAACATTCATCACAATATGGAGTACCGATTTGAGACACAACGTGTGAAAGAAAAGAGGACGTACCAGAATCTGAAGACAAAATTTGAAGAAGCACTTGGAGAGCAGATGACCACAGAGAAAATGATGTCACAGTTGAACCTTGAATATGAGCTAGTGCAGGAGGAGGTTGTTGAGATGATGAATACTGTAAATAAGTGTCTGACACGTCTGAAACAGATCGCACTTCGGCCAGATCCTTTGTCTACTACTGAGTACATTGATCTGATGATACAGTCCGAGAAACAGGAGTGTAGACCTGGATATAACGAGCGCATCCAAGAGTTAACGGTAGTGAGACAAAAAGCTGTTGTGGTTCAGAAAATGGCAAAGAGCAAGCCTGGACTTAAAGATCGTACTAAAAGGGTCTTCAGTAATATCGTGAGTTGGTTTACCGAGTAACAAATCTAGAAAGGTTACGTAAGGAAGTCTTGCCTGTGGTATCTAACCTTTTAATGTCTGTAGGCCTATATAATCTTACTAGTTGTGTTAGAATGTTTACGTGCAGTACTCTTGTCCAGGGTCGCTATCAAAAGTCAATCATTCCAACTTGTCAGTTAAAATACTTCACTAATAAATGTGAAGACATTATGTACTCATACTGTGCATCACCCATATTATGACAATGTCTTTTTACTCTTTCAGTAATTTCTCAGATTTGCTGCAGTTATTAGCGTTTTATTTAGTTGGTTCTGTGTTATTATTGCATTGATGAAATTATGTTCTAATTGTTGTTCTATTTGTTGTTCTGCATATGTCCTGTGCCCTTCGGATCTGCTAGTGATATTGGCTATGATTATGTCCATGATTGTAAGTCGCTTTGGTTAAAAAGTGTCTGCCAAATGCAGTGGAATGTAGTGTAATGTAATTTGAATTGCACTGAATGAACAAAACTAGGATTTTAGCCTTCTTTAGCCAAAATGCGTTATCTACTAAAGGCATTATGGAACTCTATTCCACTACATATGAGGGAATGTCCCTCTTTAGCCTCCTTTAAGATGGAGATTAAATAGTGGCTTCGAGCCCAACAAACACTGATAGTCTGAACCTCTACACAGCGTTCACACACACACACACACACACACACACACACACATACACACACACTCACATAACACATAGCCCTATTTTGGGAGCAGTTTCTTTTTTTTCTTCTTATTGACGTGCTTTATGCGTCTATATTGTGTTTCATTTATTTTGTTACTAACAGTCTGTTTTGGTTTTAGATGTATGTTTGGGGTTTTAATTTATAATGCTTGTAAACATCTTGCCGGCCTATTTTGGACACCAGATGGAAATTAGCCTTTGGGCTACAATCTGGCACATTTACATATATGTGCATGTATGTATATGTTCATTAATGTGCAATGTCCTGAAGAAATAATTGAATTGAATTGAATTGAATTTTTTTTCTGGTTTCATTGGTATGGGTGACTGGGAATTACATGTAGGCCTATGGGTTACTGGGCAGGGCAGAGTTTGGTCAACTGGTGTTCAAGTTTAATTTCTATTTTCCTGCATCTTTTTGGGATTAGTGAATTACACTGACTAACCCTGAGCTATGAGCTGTCTGTCTTCTGTCACATGTCAAAGTTTAAGTAGCTAATGGTAGTCAGCCATGTTCTGGTCAGGGATTGAAGTAGGAATAGCAACTCTTGTCTTTCAAGCCAATAGGCCACAGCTGCCCCACTGGTGTGGGTGATAACAATAACAGTCATAAAATACTACTACTACTAAACATAATAATAATAATAATAATAATAATAATAATAATAATAATAATAATAATAATAATAATAATAATATTGATAATATTAAATATATTAAATATTAATATATTAAATATTAATAATATAATAACATCATCATCATCATCATCATAATGATAAATAATAAGAAGAAATGAATTGCCATGGGAATATGAACATGAACATGAACTTGGGCCAGAGAGTTGGTCATAAGCACCTGCAAGAATACAGTGAATACAGTGATGTTAGTTTTGCTGTTGTGGCGGAACCATTTCACAGACAAGAACAAAATCTTTCATGTGTGTCAGACGATCTCTAAACATCTATATGGCGCTTCATTTTGATGATTGTTTTATATCTGAATGAATTGTACTTGATACTGGGTTCAGGAGTCCATGTTTGACTTTATGTATTCCATGAGGAAGGCCCACACAAATTAAAAGCTGGTTTTCTCATCTTAGTACCAGCAGAAGGGACCTCCAGTAAAACGTGCTATTATGAGGATTAGAATACCCAACCGAAAGAGAGGATTTATGACGGGAGCATTCCAGTAAAGGCCTTCTACTGGAGATAAACAGAAAGAGATGCATATGCCTTCTTTCAGAAGTCCACCAAGCTTGGTCTTGAAGGAGGCAGTGAAGGATGTTCCGGGCAGCTCCTGTAATAAATCTAGATACTATCCAGTACCTTGAGATTAGTGGCCTGTAGATCACATCTTCAAAGCCAATAGGAGGCAGAAAAACAGATTTAATGATCTTTCTTCGACAGATAACTTGCAAATAGCATTTATTTCTGTTGTCACAACCTGGCTCAAGTGCCATGACACAGAAAGGGGACAGACAATAGGGTAACCATTTGCATATCTTCTATTTTCTATAAAGCTCAGTTTCAACCCCAGAGAGCAGAGAAGCAGAGAGAGAGAGGGGAGTCGCCTCAGCCAACCAGTAGCCTACTATTAAACTATCATCCAGCCATATTCCCAGGTTCCCGTAATGTGACACTCAATCAATAACAGACCCATTATGAGTTTTATGATTCTATTCACTTAGTTTTATTTGCAGCCTGACAAATCAACTGATTTGGAATGTTGTTATTACGTTTAAATGCACACTCTAGTGTTCACTGGTAAGTGGTACATGGAGAAGCACATATTATTAAAACTGGTCCACAACATTATGTGATGAATTTGGTCAAATAAGCAGTTATATTATACTATGTTATGCAATATTCATATACCAATCATATAATTAGTATGCCTGCCCTTGGAAGACCCTAGGCCTAGACCTGAGCTAACGGCATGCAAGCTTACCACAGCCACCCCAGCAGCATTGTTCCCTATCCACTCCTTCTAACAGCGTTTTCACACCCGGTCCCTTTCAGCCGTTTCAGCGAACTCAGAGTAGCATTTTTCAGAATTTCCGCATATGTGAACGCTCCAAAGCCTACCCAGACTCCTCGGATGCGAACCGTACTGCGACCTTGGGTGTTTTGAAAGGCGCTATATAAAACGAAAGTATTGTTATTACAAGCGGATTCCAAAAAAGTTGGGACACTTGGTATTTTGTGAATAAAATCAAAATGCTGGCATTTTCAAAACATTCAATCCATGCCTAAGATGCACAATGGCACAAGGTCAACATAGGGACAGTTAAAATGAGGCAAAAGCATTGTTTTGAGGGAAATATGTGGTCATTTAAAATTTGACCCATGCAACAAATCTCAAAAAAGTTGGGACAGGGCCAAAAAAATGTTGTAATAGTTCGATAACTCTAAAAATAACACAAGGAGGACTATTTTGAAAGGAACTATATTGACTGCCAACATGAATGCACAAATAAAATACCACCACAGAGAGGTTGTGGCACTCAGTAGCGAAGATTTTGAGGGACTAATTGCTGATCTATTACACAGAAAGATTGAATTTTCAAAATTGCAGGCATATAAGGCCTATTTCTGTAATGTAGAGTTCTGTAAAATCATTGCACGACTTATGAGATCATGACATACCCATCGTCAATAAGCCAACTATGACACTCCAACAATGACAGCTGTTGAAAAAATGACCATAAACACAACACTTGATTAAGGCACATGATGCAGACATTAAACAGTGTTGCAAGTGGCAAAGCTCATTCTAGAGCAGTGATTCGCAAAGTGTGGTCCGGGGACCACTAGTGGTCCATGACAGAGCTCAGGTGGTCCGCGAGAGGATTTCTACTTTTCCGAGATAAGCTAGCAGTAGGCTATATTTGTGACATTTTCATCTTTTCAACACAATAAGACAGGCTTATAATGTGAATGAAAAGTAAGAGACCTGCATCAAAATGAGCAGTGTCAAATTAGCACCCATCAACTGCCAATTCAGTTGACAGGTGGTCCCTGATCATTTGTTGGGGGGACAAAGTGGTCCTCGGTCTGAAAAAGTTTGAGAAACACTGTACTAGATGGACATAGGAGACATGTGAAACTGTCCCCTGATTACAGAATGGAAAATATTTCATTCTTTTTTAAAATCATGGAGTCATGCACCCTCCAGTTTATGAAGAAAATGAATACTTCAGCTTGATTTAGTGGTCAGTCTGAAAGACAGCATATATGATGGTAAAGGGGTGCAGAGATGCCTTGGTTATGGTCTTCTTACTCATGTAGAGCATTAAAATGAGGGCTGAATGATATATTCAGACTTTAAACAGCATACATAGCTACCAAGGCATTATATTTTGGAGCACAACCTTTAGATATTGCCCCACAATGATGGCACATTTCAATCTCTACTATGTTCCAACAGTGTGGTTCCATCATAAGAGTAAACAGGTGACAAAATTGTTTTCTTGCAGTCAGGATATGCCACATATTAAGCATAACAAGAAGGTAAACAAGTCGAAGAACACACCTATCAGTTGAGCTGCTGAAATCATGTCTCGCATATCAAAATATCTATTTTTTAAATAAAACCATGCCATCAGTCAAAGTATTTAAATGTTAAGTCTCCTCCCTTGTGTTGTGTTTAGTCTTATCCAACATAAAAAGCATTTTCTTGGCCCTGTCCCAACTTTTTTGGAATTTGTTGCAAGGGTGAAATTTTAAATGATCACATAATTACCCCAAAACAATCATTCTGCTTGGCTTTAACAACTGATATGTTGTCTATACAGAATGCTCTACCTTATTGACATATTGAATGTTTTGAAAATGCCAGCATTTTGATTTTATTCACAAAATACCAGGTGTCCCAACTTTTTTGGAATCCGCTTTGTATTGTTATTATTATTATTATTATTATTATTATTGACTTGACTTCAGTCGACTGTCTTCCTCCCAGTCCCAGCCACTCTCACTGGTTTCGGCCATGAGTCCACCGCCAGTGAATGTCACTTCCGTGGAGGACCGCCTTCTTCATATTTCTGACTTTTTTCTCGAAATTTTCGACTTTGTATGTCAAAACTTTTGACTTTGCATCTCAAAACTTTCGACTTTATTTCTCGAAAGTTTCGACTTTTAAATTTTCGAATTTTTTCTCAAAACTTTTGACTTTATTTCTCGAACATTTTGACTTTTTTCTCAAAAATTCTGAGTTCCTTTCTCAGAGATTTGCAAAATATATATGTCCTATTGAGCCTAATGCTCTTCCGTATGCTACCCATTCACTAATGTTACCTTTTTCATGAATACTGACCACCACCATCAAATTCTAAGTATTCATTATGACTGGAAAAATTGCACTTTTCGTACATGAAAAGGAGGATCTTCTCCATGGTCCTCCATTTTAAAATTCCAAAAATAGCCATTTTTAGCTGCAAAAATGACTTCAGAAAATAATATTTACAAATTGGCCCCGCTGTGATGCATTGGCTGCGTTATTCGCCAAAAAGCTTAAAATAAGCTAACTCCATAATGGCGCGGCATTTCCCGGAATGGCTCATCATTAGATACATTTTGCGGCATGGGAAATAGATGGTGAAACTTTCATTTTACGCCGGAACTATCCTTTAAAAATCACCACAAAGTATTTTCATGGACCATGGTGACACTACAAGTCAGGGCTGGACTGGGACAACAAAACGGCCCGGGCATTTTTTTTTGCCTCAGACCGGCCCCACATACCGATAATTAGCGGAGCGCCGCCATTAAATTGACGTAACTAATGTCTTCTAACGGAAAAAACCCTCTCTTTCAGGTACCAAAAAACTCCACTATACGTGCAGTGATCTCACGTTCAATTGTTTATGTAAAATGAATCTATGAATTGGTCATGTAAGCTGGCAGAAAACCTGGAAGTTGAGAGAAGAGAGCCCCTAGCAGCTGGGGATGAACTGCCCTTATCTGCACCCTTCAGTCCAATCAGCTCCTTGGACACACACAAAGAGAGGGGGGCACATACTTATTCTAATGTTAGGCACATACTGTAGACCTTCACTATTGGGTTTGGAGCGTCTTGCTTCAGATAGTGGTTTAAAAAGGTTTGCAATGTACAGTCTGGGAGGCAAAAATAGTTAACTTCTGCCTCAACAGTCTGGCTTGACAAGACAAGAACAGAGGGATAAATTATTAACTACAAATAATACAATAGTTAAACTTAATATTCAAATGTATATTTATTGGTATTCAGTTGTAAAGAAATCCTGCACACTGTCCATTCCTACAACAAACTTTTTCTGAAGAAGTTCAGATCACCGAAATGTTGTATTAAAGTTTGTTGGTGGAATGGACAGTGTTCAGGATTTCTTTACACTTGAATGATGGCTACTCACTGGCTACTCTACAGAATCACAGACAGCACCATTCCACCACAAAGACAGCAATTAGCACATGCCTGTGAATATTTTGGCCTTAAAAATGAGCAGAATGTACAGGAGGAATATAAAATGAAGTCTCAGGAATTAACCATAAAGTTTACCATTAATCTCCATAACAAATCTATATATTTATCACATGGACTATAGAGCATAGGCATATACTTACAAATCTTCATTGGTACACATTCAACTTGGAAAAGGAAAACCAAAAGAATGAAATACAGTGCATTGTCTCTGAGACTTTGTCTTCCTCAGGATAGGCCTATAAAAGCACACATCTGCTTCTATGTGTTAGTGTTGTCGTAATGTACATGGCAACTGAATATCATGCAAACCACTGGAAAGAGGAGAATGTAAGCTTTCGAATGGTACCCCACATGTGCCAGTTCACAGCCATGATGTCTATACAAACATGCATCAAAGAGTGTGTGTGGGGAAAACGATGTTTTGTTGAACCGCTATTTGCGATTTCGTTCGCTATTACGCGTTTTTTTCGGGGCTTGAGTCTATTATAGGGAGCTCCTGGGCTGGCATATCATATTTCTGGCAAATGCCACCCCCTGCCACCCCTTAGAACCGCCCTGGCCGAGGGCCGTCAACATGACACCGTGGGCCGCCGGTCTCTTTTGTAAAAAAAAAAATAAAAAAAATAAAAATGTTATTTTTTTTTTTTTTTTAAAGAGGGGCATCGGCCCTCGAGGGGCGTCGGCCCACCGGGAAAATGCCCGGTATGCCATACTGCCAGTCCACCCCTGCTACAGGTTCACATCCAAATTCATGTACATCCACTCAGGGCAGGGTAAGAACACAGCAGGCAAGATTGTTAATTTACAGCACAGATGGAATGGACGGGCAGGTGTCACACATTCAAATAAACACACAGTTACATTCAAACACAGCAGAGGCACCGGTGGGCGTTCAGACGCCCCTCAGTACGGCTGCCTAGAATCCACCCCAGACACACGTGCTCGTAACCACACTCAACCTCACAGCACAGCAATTTGGTCACACAATCACACCGTCAGAACAGTCACTACAAACAGAAGAGGACCCACCACCTGAAGGACGCTGTCCCCACCACCGGCACTCCCCTCCTGGGTATAAAATAAAGACAAAAAGACAATTAATTATGGATCTCACACAAATACCACAACACCCGAAACCTCAACTCTATGATGCATAACAGAAAATAACAGACGAGTCACTTCAGCAAAATAATAAAGGAAACAAAACTGGACAATGAGCCAAATGCCCTAAGCCCTGGCACTCAGCCTAGAGCTATTCTTCAGTCACTGTAACCGCTCTCACTCACGCACACGCTCAATCATACAAAGTCAGAGGGCACAGAGATTGGATTTGGAATAAAGATCCACGGTAGAGCTCTAGACTAGTGGAGACCAGAGATGCCACTGGTGGTGCGTCAACGTAGCGGTAGTCAACAGCCAGGCAAAGCAGCAATCGTTCTATCCGACAAGTCACTTCCTTATGAGATAGTATCTAAAATGATACACAACAGTACTCTTAGTAAACAGTCAGCCCAGTAACTAAACCAAGCGACTCCAACTGAACCAACTGGGCACTTCAGTCATGGATGGAGGTGTAGGGAGAGGTAAGGGTGGTATACGAACCTGTAACTCTGTAATCTTCAGTCCAACTCCCTAATCATTACACCAAGGTAGTAGTTATCTATGTTTTTTGTGTAACCACGAAATCCTCAATTAACCACGGTCATTCACAATTTTCATGTTTTTTTTTGTATGCTTTGTGATGATGGCCAGCGTGGACAAGTACATGTCCATTGTCCATGCCGTGAAGATGTACTCGAGGCTTGTCAGTCTCATCCTCTCCATCCCCGACTGGCTCTACCTCACAGCTGATTACAATTACAGAAGAGGAATGGAAGAGGAAAGAATATGCATAGTGACTTTTTGAGACATCTTGACACTTTGGACACTTTTTCCAGTGATGGACTCTTTTGACTGCTCTTTGCTATGTACCACTCAGCTACAGCACGTGTGACCCACTCTTCCATTCCTCTCAACCATGTGGTGCAAAACTGACTCATTTCCATTCGGTTCGGTCAGATAAGTCACTCACACGCACACATGCACGCACGCACGCACGCACGCACGCACACGCACATGCACACACACACACACACACACACACACACACACACACACACACACACACACACACACACACACACACACACACACACACACACACACACACACACACACACACACACACACACAGGGGTGGACAGAGCTGGACTGGGATAACAAAACGGCTATTGCATTTTTGGCCCCTCATAATCAGCAGAGCACATCCGACTACTTTTTGACATAATTGATGTCTTCTGAAAGTGAAAGCCCATTGGGAAACTCCAACTCCCATTGTCATTGTGACACAGCACTCCACAGCACACAAGTGAACACTGCACACTGCACACAACAAAATTGCATGTATGCCTCACCCGTGCAAGGGGGCATCCCTCAGTGGCGCCCCATGGAGAGCAGTGCGGCGGGACGGTACCATGCACAGGGTACCTCAGTCATGGAGGAGGATGGGGGAGAGCACTGGTTGATTACTCCCCCCACCAACCTGGCGGGTCGGGAGTCGAACCGGCAACCTCTGGGATGCAAGTCTGATGCCCTAACCGCTCACCCATGACTGCCCTGCTTCTATTATGTACTAACAGGGTGCGATTTGTCGGAAAACCAGAAGGGGGCAATATCAAGACCAGAAGGGGGGACAATCCCCCCCCCCTAAAAATCGCACCCTGTGTGTACTAACATTTGGGCCTAGGGGAAAGGGTGCCAAGGCTGACAACATTTATGTTTTAATTGTACATGGTCCCTAATAAATTGAATTTCACTGAATTGAATTGAAATACTGTAGTATGGTTACTAAAGTGTGCTATTAAACTATGCTAGAGTACTGTAGAGTGTTCAACACAGTATTGAACAGCGGCCTATACTACAAAGCTGGTTCAGTGTACAGTAAGTTAAGGGTAAGTTAAGAGATAAATCGCCTAATAGAAGAGCCTGGAGTACTCATTTTCTTAAGAAAGGCTCTTGTATTAGATGATTTACCTCTTAACTAAACCTTAACTTATCCAGAACCAGCTTTGTTGTATAGGCCCCAGAACACACACACACACACACACACACACACACACACACACACACACACACACACACACACACACACACACACACACACACACACACACACACACACACACACACACACACACACACACACACACACACACACACACACACACACAGATATTCACACTCACGCTCTATTAAACCAAAGGCTTGATAGATTTCTGTGTTTGTGTGTGTGTCTGTGTGTGTGTGTGTGCATGCGCGCGTGCATATTGTTTGTGTCTTTATTTCTATCCAACTTCAGTATACCACATCTGGACACTGTAATGGCTGTGTGGCGCTCGCAGTATGTTTACATGAGGCACTCTTAAAAACTACAGTTCAGTAAATTTACCACTAGAGGGAACCCTTTTAAGGTTATGAATGACATACAGTAGTAGTAGGTCAACGACATAGGCCCCAAGGAGTGTGCTCCACCTCTCGGCACTGTAAAAATATGCATATGTCATACAAGGAAATTGAAATTCTGTTTATCTCTATACCATGCAAAGACATAGACACACACAAGACTAACTGACATTTACCCAAGATACAGGACTGATATGTAATAATAATAATAATAATAATGAATTTTATTTGAAAGCGCCTTTCAAAACTCTCAAGGACACTGTACAGACAGAAACAAAATTAAACAAGACACATAAACAGAATTTTAAACAAAAATAAATAAATGAATACAATTTTTTTTTTTTTTTTTTTTTTTTTTTTTTTTTAAATATGAAAATAAAATAAAATAAAATAAAACAGAATTTAAGAATCATAAAGAATAGGCTATTTGAAAAAGATAGGTTTTTAGCCTGGATTTGAAAAGGGGGAGAGAGTCAGTATTGCGGATGTCAGGGGGAAGGGCATTCCACAGCTGAGGAGCAGAGCAGCTAAAAGCTCTATTCCCCATGGAATTAAGACGGGCAGAGGGGACAGAGAGGAGAATGGAGGAAGAGGAACGGAGGGGGCGGGAGGGAACAGCAATGTGAATAAGATTAGAAAGATAAGGGGGGGCAAGATTGTGGATAGCCTTGAAGGTGTGGAGAAGTATTTTAAAATGAATTCTATATTTGACAGGGAGCCAGTGAAGATGTTGCAGTGCAGGGGTAATATGGTGACGGGAAGGGGTTTTTGTAATGATGCGGGCAGCTGAGTTCTGGACCAGTTGGAGCTTGTGAAGAGATTTTTGAGGGAGACCAAAGAGGGCTCCATATCCACAACAAAGGCATAGGCAGGCGGTAGACAGCATCTGCTCCAGCTGTATCACACATATACACCATAGACAGCATCTGGACACATCTATCACAAAGAGAAGGCTGCTACAGGGAATCATAGGTCTATTAAGAGTAGCTGAGAGGATTGTACCATAAGTATCAAGAATTAGTGTTCTGTGGTGCCAGGTCATCTAGGACATCAAACTGGGGCTCTAACTCTATTCACCAAAAGCATGCTGTGCAATTGCTTGTTCTTGCTTAGGATGCTAAACTGCCCTGCATTACACCATAACTGAGTTGTAGTACCTGTATATGGATGTCATTATTAACATCATACTTTAGGTGTAGTAGTAGGGCTATTTAAATTCAGACCATTGATGAGGTGTAGTGTGTGGATATTATTTCACCATGTTAGCTGTAACGTAATGGATCTGATTAGACCATGACAGAGATGTAGTGAGCTGTTAGATGTCATCACACTGTAAGTAAGGTGTAGTGTAGAAGGAGAGGATCACGCTTCTTTGGAGACTGGACCTGATCCTTGTACTTTGCACAGGTAACGCGTGTTATGATTTAGCATCTTGGTCTACCATATTGAATGTTTTTGGTGTCACCATCAGAGGGAGCCCTTTTTATTATACTGTAGATTTTTTTTATCCCGTTTTAGATCATCTGTCTGTGGATGTGTTTCTTTACACTGTTTCTGTAGTTGTGTCACTTCAAGATCTTGAACATAGTTTAATTTAGTTTATTAGGATCCCCATTAGCTGGGCGCAGACCCAGCTATTCTTCCTGGGGTCCAACAATAAAATCACACACAGTTAAAAGTTCTACACAAATCTGTACATTAATTTAAGCACCATACACTGAAAAGAAAAAAAGAAAAAAAAAGAAAGAAAAAAACATAGTGCACAGTAAAAATACTAATGTCAGCCTATTTTAACTCTTAAAGAAGTAAAATTTTAATTCGGTCCCACTCCAACAAATAATGTCAATTTCACTCTTTGGTCAGTATATCATTTTCAATGTAAATTTTCCTCAATATTTTGAAAATATGAACACACAAATGTGAAAAAATATTGAAAAGCGGTGTCACCTGGAGCAGAGTGGGCATGTAATCATCTTTCTGTAGTTGAAATTATGCTGGCCATCAGCAAAACTTAAGTCTTACAGTACTTACGACTCCACAGTTAGAATAATGTGACTCTCCACAGTGTTGTATAGGCTACTGTATATGACCACCCCATTTTTTTACTATGTGGGCCTGTGTGTGTGTGTGTGTGTGTGTGTGTGTGTGTGTGTGTGTGTGTGTGTGTGTGTGTGTGTGTGTGTGTGTGTGTGTGTGTGTGTGTGTGTGTGTGTGTGTGTGTGTGTGTGTGTGTGTGTGTGTGTGTGTGAGAGAGAGAGAGAGAGAGCATTAGGTGAGCGTGAGCGAGAGCAGGAGGAGAGCTCTGCTCTGCCTACTTGTCAATATCAGACAAAATGTCCGCTGAGGTATGACGTCACTGACTCTAATCTGCCATCTAAGGGCAGCAATGCACGACTGCATCCATTTCTTCACTACTTGGAAGGATGGCACACACACACAGATGCATGCACGCACACACACACCAGCATAATTGATATGTTTTTTGTCATGTCGCTCCTGCATAATGTGGATCTGTTCGTCACAGAAGTCAAGAAAGTGTCTTGTTGGATTCCAGCTACTCTACTTCAAACTTGCCATTAAAAAACTCCCTATTTCAAAATCTAACTATGAATCCGGGATGTTCTTGAGAGCATGGCGTCCAATTCTTGGTTTCTGCTGGTTTATTTATCTAATGCATCAACATAATAAATTAATAAGATGCTTTCTTGCCATTAAACATGTATGCTTTGTAAATATGGATCTTGTTTTATTTTTGTTAAAGGGACATTGTGTGAGATTTTTAGTTGTTTATTTCCAGAATTCATGCTGCCCATTCACTAATGTTACCTTTTTCATGAATACTTACCACCAGCATCAAATTCTAAGTATTCATTATGACTGGAAAAATTGCACTTTTCATACATGAAAAGGGGGATCTTCTCCATGGTCGGCCATACTAGAAAGTATTTGTTTATTACTTGGTAAAATTTCATGTAAAGATCAAATTTGGCAGTAGGCAGCCCAGTTTCAATGAGTTGCAGTACCTTTTTTGACCATTTCCTGCACACTGTCCCTTTAATGTTGTTTTGAGAATTGTAAAGTAAACAGTTGAATTCCCAGACCCAGACACAGTCAGTTCCTTGTTATCATGGAATCTGATCTGGTGCAGCTTGACTCCTTGGTTTTCTTTGAACAGTTCAGGGTTTTAATATCAAACCTACCTACATGTTTTCCACAACATCCTCTAACTGTCATGTGTTTGTTCGACTGATTTAAATGTTATGTGTGATGTGCATGTTGTGTGGGTATTTTATACTCTTATGTATGAAGTGAATCTACGTATAGGCTAGTAGCCTATGTGCAGTATACACATGTGTTTGACCTTTTTGAGGTAATTGTTCAGACCACACATATCCTTAACTGGCTCATACCATGTTATATTGTCTCTCAGTTTCATTACCTTCAAATTAAGAGGGTTGGACCCTCAATGAATCCATGAGAATGCTAAATAGGCCTAAAGGCTTGAGTCAAGTCAAACAGGTCATTTCAGGCACTAATGCTTTCACGTGTTTGAAAGCGCTCTCTCTCTCTCTCTCTCTCTCTCTCTCTCTCTCTCTCTCGTGCCCTGCAGCCTGGAAAGTAAACAGGTCTTACCTGCCCCATCATGCAATCACATAACAATGGGTTTGGCCTTGGAAATATTTTCACGTTTTTTTGTGTTCAAGCCTGGATCATAAGCAATAACTTTAACTCCAACTGCACAAGCAGTAGTCTGAACCTTGCATTTCATGTTGTGTGGTACAGGACAGCCAATGGAACCTCAATTTGCCAATCCTCAGATTTGTTCTCATTGAAACTCCAAATTATCACCTTATCGCCTGTATAAAATGTTAATGCGCTATACAAGTAAAATGACCTTTCTTTGCTTAGAAACAGCACATTAAAACACAGCTTGAATGTGGCAGTGTTGACCCTGTGTGATATTGTGAAACTATTATCCTCCTAGGTTTTATGAAATTCAATGTATACGTTTCTTTTTTTTCATGTTTAATTTATGTTCTCATTGTATCCTAATCAAGTCTGTGACAAACAGATTAACTGTTTCAGCCTGAAAAAGCATGTGAAAACGTGTAAGTTGACATGTTCTAAGTTAAACCTCCAGAGAAGAAGGAAGATTATAAAACATAGTGACTGCCTTCTTTGGAGCTGTGACAGGGGAAATCCCCATCTCTAACATCTCTTATTACTTTTATTGTTCATATTGTTATTGAAAATATGTTTATACTTTAGAAGTGTGTGTGCGTGCACTGTGTGTGTGTGTGTGTGTGTGTGTGTGTGTGTGTGTGTGTGTGTGTGTGTGTGTGTGTGTGTGTGGTGTGTGTGTGTGTGTGCGAGAGAGAGAGAGAGAGAGAGAGAGAGAGAGAGAGAGAGAGAGAGAGAGAGAGAGAGAGAGAGAGAGAGAGAGAGAGAGACAGAGAGAGAGAGAGAGAGAGAGAGAGAGAGAGAAAGAGGGCAGGCAGGCAGACAGACAGACAGGCATATATCTGTACGTCATTTGTGATCCTACTGATAGATGAATTGTGTGCGATCAATACAAATGATTCAAATATAAAAATACAAAGTTAAAAAAAATATTGGCTCATGGTCAGTGCTTCTTTCATGTGCTAACCAGATCTCAAACTGAAATGAAATATGAGACATGCTCTTGTAAACTTTCAGTGGAATGTTTTTTTTTTTTTTTTTTTTTTAAAGAAAGGGTGGTGTGAACCACACGGAAATGGAGCAGCACATCTCATGACAATAACAGAATGCTGTTCAGCGACGTCGAGAGGAATGCCTCCTGGCTGCATTCCTTATGGGGCAAGGAGCTGCAGGCTCAACATCCCACCCAGCTGAGACACACACAAGGAAGGCAGTGGGCCTTTCCCATTACTAACAAAGTCTGTTCCCATAAGTCCCATCACTCGGCGGCCATCTTGGCTACGCCTCAAACTGACAATTTGAGATTAGTCAGTGATGGGGTATATAAGAATGAATGGGGGAAATAATGTTGTGTGACAGTGGGACAACACAGCGATACAAAATCCATATGGTTGGAATCACAATGAAAAACTGGGTTTAATGGCCGTCTTAGAATGACCGAAACATGAAAGTAACACTTTAAAACAGCGTTTTTCTTTATGCTATTTTTGATCTGCGCATGCGCCACATTCCACGACAACGTTCTGTTTTGCGGCAGGTGGGAGCAAGTTGCGTGGACTTCACCTCTTCCGGCCGGCTGTCAAACGGACATCCATTCTCCGGTCATCGTACAAAGACACTGGATTTATTTTCTGATAGCCAAAGCAGTATGCACAATGGTCGTCCCTGCTCATCAGTAATTAAAAAAAATAGGCTATTGAATAAATTAATGATGTAGGCTAGCCTGCCTCAAAATTGGTGTTTTAAACTGTGATATCATGTTGTTGCCCAAACTGATAATAGCTATGACCAACGGTGAAAAATATAGGCCCTATATAAAAAAAAGCTAAACTGATCAAAGTTGAATGTCTTGCAGACTTGCTCCCGTTTTGCTTATTTGTTTTCAACCATAGAAAAACCACAACGGGTGTGCACATGTAGGCCTATGCACACGGCCGTTTTTGTTTCCGTGATTATATCTGTCCCTTTGTCTTGCACCTGCATTTTGGATGGGCGCAGAAAGGTGATTAATGGTCGAGTTGCGCTCTCTGCCCAATTCACAATGAAGTTTCCACGGACGGCAAACAAACCACATGGCCGCCAGCAAACAAACCGATTAGGTACGAGCAGTCGTAAAGGTTTACGTTTGCACTTGCGTCGAGACGATTGGATAAGTGACAGCGCAGCTCAGCAAGCAATTGGCTCTCGTTACCGGACAGGTGGGAGTGACACCGGCAAACGCCATGTTCGCGTAGCCAAATGCTCTCGTTCATTCCTATGGAAGGTTTCATGAGTGATTCGTCTCGTATAAGACCGTCTCTGTTACTAATCTCCACCCCTACCCCTTTTCCTTCCTCTTGCCCCTCGTGCTTTCAAACAAAGCCGCAAGGTGTAGGGCTTGAAACGCAACCCCTATGGATTGGGATGCCCCTTCAACAATCACGGAATGACACTCACAGCTGTCACTAATTCCATGCATTAGATTGACGTTAATAGTGATTGTTTTCATGTGCGTTTCACGGAGAAAAACGCCATAAAACATTAGGACAATGTTAAACTTAGTGCAATGGAATAATTATTACCACTTTAAAACCGTCAATTGCGGCGAAAATACTGAAACTTGTGTGCTGTTGTGGGCGCTGCGGCTTGCCGCCGATTTTTAAATGAATTCGCAATGCATTGAGGGAAACCTGTCGTCGCCGTCCGTTGCGGAGTCTGGTGTTGGAAAATCTCCGTGCGGAGGGGTGGAAAGCCCTTTTCTCTACCCCTACCCATCTGTCTGAACGTGAATCGGGATGCCACTACCCCTACACAAGGACGCGCAAAACGGAGGCAAAGGGGTTCGCATAGGGCTAAGGGGTGTAATGGGATTCACCCAGTGTCTCCATTGTAAGTTGCTTTGGTTTAAAAGCGTCTGCCAAATGCAGTGTAATGCAATGCAATAATGTAAATCAGTTCACTCTTTTGAACATTTGTTCCAAATAAAAACACACTTGGCTTTGTGGAGCACATTGATCATTATTGTGCCCTCACCCACAAGGACAAAGTCTCAAAGTTGTCTCAAACACTATGGCATTTAACCAAGGGGGGAGTAAAGGCCTCTATTTGAGATTGAAACATTTTCAAATTTTGAAAGACTGGCAAAGGTGTGACGTCACATCCGCCTTTATCAGACTTTTGTCATTTTATGCTTTAAGAAAAATACCACTTTAAATAACAAGGAATTGGAAAAATAGAACCACCGAGGATAGGTAAGTGGTTGGAAAGCATAGAGGAAATGAGAACTATGGAAAGAATAATTAAGCAATAAGCCACGAGAGGCCATGGGTTATGCTCGATTGATAACGGGCAAGGAGACTGGGGCACAACGCGAAGCAGAGTGCCGTTAACGGGCAAGGAGACTGGGGCACAACGCGAAGCAGAGTGCCGTTAACGTCCCCTTGCCTGTTAACAAGTAAGGGTTAACGTTCGGCGAGAAGGTCGCTACCGTGGAATAGCAGCACGACAGAGAGAATCTTTAGATTCTAATCTTGTTCTCTCTGAAGTGCTGCTATTCCACAAAGCGACCGACTCGCCGAACGTTAACCCGCTTATTATATGGATATACTTAAATGATTCACACATGGCGGGGACATTTCTTTAGGCCTATTTAATGTTAAGTTTATTATAGTTTTTCATGTCAAAAGATTGTTGCTGCGCAAAACAAAACAGTGCCGTTGTGGAACACCGCTAGGCAACAGCTAGGTAGCCAGGACAACAGGTGTTGTCTATCACAACAGCTGATTAGAGTCTTGTTGAAAAGTCGCTTTAGCAGTGAAAAGTCTTGTTGCCAATGAGGTCTGTTATAGACCAACCCGTCCGTTATCGAAAAATAACAGACGTGCGAACGTTGGGGAGCCCCATTGAAATGAATGGAGCATTCGACCGATGACGTCACACCATATAATAATAGAGCATAACCCACAGACTCAAGTGGCTTATTGCTTATCTAACACTGTTACACTTAAATCACTGACTACATTTCTTTAAAAATGCTTTAATAACAATTGATCCGCGATGTTCAGTTGACAAGTTCAGGAAGTGATTGTGGTTACCCCAGTTACTCGGCATGTGTGCGTTCGTCGCGCTACCAGACACTTCGCTACAAAAACTCAGCAAGGGGTGATAAACACAGCAGGAATGAAATGTCTTTTCAATCACACTGATACCCCAACCAAAGGATGTGCTGTTCTTGCAGACTCCCTACCCCAATTGCAACATATTGTCATTACCGACGTAGATGCGATGGGAACTTAGACGCGCATACAATCTTCAGGTGGAAGGTGTAGGTTTACGCTCGATTGAATACGGCTATCAGCCAATCAGAATCGAGAACCGGACCGCACAGTGTTAGATCATAGGATTAATATGACCAAAAATGGGTCCTATACTACTGATACAATGAGGAGTTATCTTAAACCACCCTCATAAGAAATTCAAACCATTTCAATGAATATATATGCATACCCTTTGTAGTTTATTTCTGTCAAATTGGATATTTACTTATTCACTTCAGGCTTATTTGTGTTGTTATTTTGTTCATGGGAGTTTAGGTGCAAGTGTGTTTGTGTTTAAATGGGTGTGGGGGTATGTGTGAGAGATTGGGGAAGAAGGTGTTGGAAGGAAGGGAAGGGAGGAGTGGATTGGGAACACGTACGGTATGCTGATGCATTCATGCGGATGCATGTGTGGATGGGTGAATGTAGACCTGCAGGTGTGGGTGAATGAGGGTGAACGCTAGCCTGATTATCATCGACATTCAAATTTCTTTGAGACTTGGTCTGATCAAGAGCATAACAATTAACATTTCCCAAACGGCATGGTTGACCCGCCTTCCTTGGTTTGCTTATGGTTGTTGACAAAGTGAAAGGAGTTCCCGTATTTGCGCCTGGCCTGGCTAGGTGAAAGCACTGCTAGAGCACAAGTAAACCTGAGCATAGAATTGGAGAAATGCATGGGTGAATTAATTGTATGGGTATATATTTATGCTTTTTGTATGAACGTTTTATTATTTTTATTGTTGTTGTTGTATTATAATTAATATTTTTGTCTAATGATTATGACTTGTCTGATGCACTTTATTTCGTTTATTCACGGGTGGGCATGGTGAAATGCACATAAAGGGAGGAAAAAAGATAAATGTGTTCTCAAGTGAATAATTATGATTAATGAAGACTGAATGAACATAATAAAGCCTAAAAACGTTATTTGTTGTCTACTCCAGAATGCTCAGGTGTTGTTGTGGTATGGAGGAGAGCTATTGCATGTTATTTCTTCACATTGTTGTTGTTATTTTTACGTCAACACATGAGAATGCATAATTCCATACGGGAAGCTTGTTGGACATGCCTCAATAACATATTTTATGCATCAGTCCCATGAAAAAAAAACCTCACAGACAGATAACAGAGGACAGGTGGCAGTTAACACCCCACCCTCCTTGGGCTCCTCCCCAGTATTCTGAGGAAGTCAGCTGTCACTCTGGTGCTGCTCCAGTGTGCATTGGGTGTATGGAAGAGCTACAACATGGCGACAGCGTATTCTGAGGATGACAAGTCCTTCACTTGTCCAGTGTGTCTGGACCTGTTGAGGGATCCAGTGGCGATTCCCTGTGGACATAATTTCTGTATGAGGTGCATTAAAGACTGCTGGGATCAGGAGGACTGTAAAAGAAAATATAGATGTCCCATTTGCAAGCACAATTTCTCTTCTAGACCAGTCTTGCACAGAAACCCACTGATTACTGAAATGGTGGATAAATTCAATAGCACCCGTCTCCAACCTTCTGTGGATTGTGATGTTTGCGCCAGGAGAAAACTCACAGCCGTCAAGTCCTGCCTGGAGTGTCTCAAGTCATACTGTGAAATGCATTTAAAGTCTCATAATGAACATGTTAAAAGACCTCACACCATGATTGATCCCACAGGCCAGCTACAGGAGAGGATTTGCCCCCGTCACAACAAAGTTTTTGAAATCTTTTGTCGGACTGACCAGAGTTGCATTTGCTATCTGTGCATGGCGGATGATCATAAAGGCCACGACACAGTCACAGCTGCAGAAGAGTGGGGCCTTAAAAAGGTAAGTTGGGCTTGTATAAATATTTGTCAATTTCATGTTGGTAATTTATGCTATAAGATATGTTGTGTCTGATACCATTATTTTTTTTTAAGATGCACAAAATGTTGGCAACCGTGTGAAATATTTGTTGAGTCTGTTGTTGTAGAGAAAATTAAACACTTTTCCCAAAAGGCTAGGCTAAAGCCACTTTTATTCATCTTTTTCATTTTTCTATGTGTTAAGATAGAATCCACTAGGCCTATTCTTTTCAAAAAGTCAGAGATTGTGGCATTCAATTCTCTTTTTTTCTTTTTTTTACTTTTGGTAATGGTGCACTGAGAATTTTCAAGAAAATCGTTGAATTCAAGACACGGTTTGTGGATTTGATTTTGGAGTCATTTTGAGAGTTTGATAAGTGTGAAGTTAAAGCTTCAATTGAAACAATAGGAAATCTATAGGCTCTTATCCACTGCCATTCTTTTTGCCCGATTATCATCGACTTTGAAATTTCGTCCGAGATATTGTAGCCTGATAAACCAGCCTAAATGTGAGACTGGATGTGTAATTTAGTCTGGCCCCGATGAACGATACATCCGAAGATTGTTGATGAGAACAAGCTGTTGTTTTTCAACCCGTCCCTGTGCCTATAGGCCAGCGCTCTGACCAATCAGCGATCTTTCCCGACGTTGCGAGCTTCGTCGTCACTACCTCAAAACCCTGCCCTCAAAACAAATTCAAAACAAATCTCTGTGTTTGTGTGTTTGTGTTTGGTTTTGCCAGACTCAGGGCACAGTGTTCAAAATTTTGACCGATGCGAGGCTAGACGACCACTCGCAGCCGAAAAATGTCGGTGTCCAGCGGGTGGCACTGCTTTACTAGGCTAGAGATATTGGTCTGACCAGGAAGATAATGAATAACGTTTCCGAAACAGGTTGGTTAACCCTTTAGCTACCAGAAATTTTATAGAATGGGCGAAAATTCAAACAAGAATTCTAAGGAAAAATTGAAAATTTGCTCATATTTTAAATAATGTCAAATAACTTGAAATGAAATGAAAAGTGTCAATTACAAGTTACTTTCATATTAACTGCAGAGGGCGACCAAAACAGCGCAAAAAATCATAGGCTGCCCCCTGCCTCCCATACCCAACATCTACAACTCACGCTGCGTAAGTAGAGCCAGGAGTATCATTAAAGATCCCACACATCCTGGCTTTCATCTCTTCACACTGTTGCCCTCTGGCAGGCGCTACAAGGCATTGCCAGCCAGAACCAATAGGATGAAGAACAGCTTCTTCCCCAAAGCTGTTACAACAATGAACACACACTTACTGGACACACACTTACTGGACTTACTGGACTTCGTAGGGAAGCTAAAATCTCAGTACCGGTATACTTTGTATACTGACAATAAAAGCTTTCTATTCTATTCTATTCTATTCTATTCTATTCTATTCTATTAAAGTAGAGAAAACACACTTTCAAATGGTATATCATTTATGGATCATTAATTGTTCAGTATTCCCATAGAGTGCCTTTGATGTGGATTAAATGTGATAAAATCCAATATTATCTATCTATCTATCTATCTATCTATCTATCTATCTATCTATCTATCTATCTATCTATTTATCTATCTATCTATCCATCGATCTACCTATCTATCTATCTATTTATCTAGACTTCCGTCCATCCATCCATCCATCCATCCAGGGACAAAGTTGAACAATGAACATGTGACGACAACAAATGTCGTTCACCCAGAAGTTCTGTTTTCAAGCGGTATGGATTATATGCGATAACTGTAATGGACTAGCTAATAATGTTTGAACTAAACCATGCCAAAGACGTGTAAGGATAACCGTAGAAGTGTCCGCGATAGCAGACAGGACACAAATGGAGCTCTAAGGAAGTCCCCCCCCAATTTGGCACAGGTAAGACGCGCCAGGCATCACCGACTAATACGGAATTGAAGTGCTACAAACACCACGTTGGTAGGCTATTATTGGAAGTTAGCATTCAACTCAACGTCTTCACGCATATTTTTATGAAGGACAACGTGGAGTAGTAACAGTCCTTGACTGCTTTGCCAAAGCTGACACGCAAATGCGCACGATGCGCCTGTTGCGCAGAGCTGTCGCTGTTCGTTGTTTCAGGAAACTAAGATAGTTGGATACCAACATATGGTTTGACTCTGAAAACACACCGAAGACAGTTTACATTTTTAATATGTAGCGTGTAGACATTGGCTGGACAGTTGTGTTTGCTATTTAGGACCATGGCAGAACCCATCACAGTTGAACACCATCTCATAAGCCTAATAAAACAACATGATCTAAAAATAGCCTAAATAGTCATAAACATGTGCTGTTGACCATGAAAATAGATCGAAGAGGGTTGGAAGTTTTCATATTTAGTGTATCACTGATTCTTGAGAAAGTGGCTAAAACAGGTTGTAATCTTGAAAGAAAAAAACTAAGTGAATTACAAAATAATATGGTATATCCTCGTAGACAAAGGTCTTGGCTTTTCAGAAATGCACAAGGCCAATCTCCTCATTTTGATTTTTTTTCAGAAATCAGGTTTCTCCGATCATACCTTGTTTTTATGTCAACACCGTCAGAGACAATTAAAAGCAATAAAAAGTGTATTGATTTGGTTGCATATGTATCTGGAGTTTTTAAGTGATTGTGTGTGTTTTTTGGTTCACGCATACAAACCCCAACTCCGATGAAGTTGGGACGTTTGGTAAACAGTGAAAAAAAACAAAATGCTATCATTTTCAAAACATTCAATCTATTCATTAGATGGAGAATAGTGAAAAGACAACATATTAAGTGTTAAAACCGAGAAAAAATATTGTTTTGGGGGACATATGTACTCATTTCTAATTTGATAAATCCAACACGTCTCAAAAGAGTTGGGACGGGGACAATAAATGGCAGCAAATATCGAGGAAGACTAAAAACAAAACAAAAGACAACACTTAACAGTTAAATACATTAACCGATGAGATGATTTTATATAAAAAACAGTGTTAATTCCTATCTTGGACATGATTTCACCAGCTTAAATGGTGGGTGTATTCCTTGTCATGTTTCGCAATGTTTTCCTTTCTGTAGTGCTTACAGTGTGACAGGTCTTGACCAAAAACCCACCATTTTATCACCTGCTGGTCCTTATGATGGAGCCAAACTGTTAAAACATAGTAGAGAATGCAATTTGACCTTACTATGTGGCAGTAATCGAAGATCTCCCTTCAAAATATAATGCATGAGTGGCTTTTCGTGCTGTTTAAAACCCATTTATACCATTCAGCACTGTATTTAACTCTACAGATGAGTGAGAACATCTTAACCAATGCAGTACTGCACCCGCATGCCATCATGGAGGCTGACTTTTGAAGTTAGCACTAACACAAGTTGGATGGTCCATTTTCACTGTAGCACAGGATGTGCAATGCTCTATTATTGTCAAAAAGAATGGACTTCTACAACTTCTGCTGACTTCTGTAAGCAAAGGACAGTTTCCCATGTCTTCTGTGTTTATTTCAAGTGAGCTCAGGTGCTTAGGAGAACGTTACACCCCTGTATCATTTGCACGCATTAAGCATTCTTAATATGGTCAATTTTCAATAGCTCTAGCACTCCAGGAATTAGAGTGAGACTACAGCCAATATATATTTCATGGTGTCATGAACCTATACAATGGTTTTAGTAAGGAAAATATGTCTTATATACACTCAATCGTGGTAAATCAAAGGGAATTCAAAAATGTATGTAATAACTATGGCAATTATTCCCTTTGCATCTTTAATTCTGAGTGACTCAGCCTCTCTGTGATGATCTTATACCTGGACACCTATATTGTCCGTCAGTACAATTCATTTTGAAATGTTCTTCTTTGTTGTTTGATCTTATTTGGATGTTTACTAAATTTCACTGATCCCCGTCCCAACTTATTTGAGACGTGTTCGATTTATCAAATTAGAAATGAGTACATATGTCCCCCAAAACAATATTTTTTCTCGGTTTTAACACTTAATATGTTGTCTTTTCACTATTCCCCATCTAATGAAAAAATTGAATGTTTTGAAAATGATAGCATTTTGATTTTATTCACTGTTTACCAAACGTCCCAACTTCATCGGAGTTGGGGTTTGTACGCCTTTAAATGTTGAAAATTCACTTTCATTCTATTTTAATACTGCTTCATGTGTTCTAATTTAAAAATATGCGCTGTCAGACAAGGCTTACCTAATGCCTAAATAGATCAAACAATTTTTTGTAATTTCACAAATATTCGTGTAGGCTTACATTTGCTGTTACTTTCATAATTCAACAACTCCAAAGGAAAATTTTGTAAGGACATTCATTTAAAATGTCCAAAACTCCTTCTTACGGTGGTGACTTAAGAACTGACGGTGGTGACAGTAATCTGAAGGTGGTGAAAGTGACCTAATTATTACCTACATTTAGCAAAACAAATAGCCCTCTCAAGTCAATGACATCTAGCATAAACACTTTATTTTGTGTGTGTGCACAGTATGTTTGTGCATGTGTTTTTTCTGCATTTGTTAGATACTGTAGGAAGTAGGCCTAGATTATTGAAAATGTGGCATAAACAGTGGCCAATACATTCACTGCACAGCCAAGACCTTCATCTATGATAATACACCTCTATATTTTGGATGAGATGATTTTATATAAAAAACAGTGTTAATTCCTATCTTGGACATGATTTCACCAGCTTAAATGGTGGGTGTATTCCTTGTCATGTTTTGCAATGTTTTCCTTTCTGTAGTGCTTACAGTGTGACAGGTCTTGACCAAAAGCCCACCATTTTATCACCTGCTGGTCCTTATGATGGAGCCAAACTGTTAAAACATAGTAGAGAATGCAATTTGACCTTACTATGTGGCAGTAATCGAAGATCTCCCTTCAAAATATAATGCATGAGTGGCTTTTCGTGCTGTTTAAAACCCATTTATACCATTCAGCACTGTATTTAACTCTACAGATGAGTGAGAACATCTTAACCAATGCAGTACTGCACCCGAATGCCATCATGGAGGCTGACTTTTGAAGTTAGCACTAACACAAGTTGGATGGTCCATTTTCACTGTGTCACAGGATGTGCAATGCTCTATTATAGGGTCATTTCACGTGAAATCAGACGCTTTGGGACCCGACCGACCCGGATTTCAATCATACTTGGTGTGCCTTTTTAGTAGCAAGGTAGCACCCCAGAACTGCATTGATTTGAATCTGACACTAATATTAAGGGAGAAACAGACTAGGAAAGGTTCACATGTGAGGGTAGGACACTATACATTCAGCCTAGAATATATCAGTCAGTGTTAGTCACAAAAAGATGCCTGTGGTGTTATTTGAAAGCTCTTTTCTGGCTCTACATATTACACAATCAGCTTGGAATACAACAACTCTCAGAATATGAATTATGATGAATTGAAAAATTAAAAATTGAATATCTAAAAAAACTATATTTTAAAATGGCCAGTTCCTTGTCCAAACGTAGCCGGCAATGTCATTAGCAACACCTCAAATGCTGGTGTTCGGTTCTTTATTCATTTCTGAGAGAATTTGACTCACAAATATGGCATCATACAGACCACTTACTAATAATATGGTAATACCATAGTAGCATCACATGACAAAACAAAAACAAAGCAAAAATGGTCAGTTTCCATGGTCCCAGGTTTCAGAAACTAAGGCAGATGTCCATTTATACACACCAAATGATGATATGTGAATGTTTGAACATTCCTTCTCTGTGTACCTGTGTCATCTTCCCTTTACCGTACTTTAAAGATACAATTCATTTTGAAGTGTTCGTCTTTGTTGTTTTATCTTATTTGGATGTTTACTAAATTTCACTGATCCCCGTCCCAACTTATTTGAGACGTGTTGGATTTATCAAATTAGAAATGAGTACATATGTCCCCCAAAACAATATTTTTTTCTCGGTTTTAACACTTAATATGTTGTCTTTTCACTATTCTCCATCTAATGAATAGATTGAATGTTTTGAAAATGATAGCATTTTGATTTTATTCACTGTTTACCAAACGTCCCAACTTCATCGGAGTTGGGGTTTGTACGCCATGAAATGTTGAAAATTCACTTTCATTCTATTTTAATACTGCTTCATGTGTTCTAATTTAAAAATATGTGCTGTCAGACAATGCTTACTTAATGCCTAAATAGATCAAACAATTTTTTGTAATTTCACAAATATTCGTGTAGGCTTACATTTGCTGTTACTTTCATAATTCAACAACTCCAAAGGAAAATTTTGTAAGGACATTCATTTAAAATGTCCAAAACTCCTTCTTACGGTGGTGACTTAAGAACTGACGGTGGTGACAGTAATCTGAAGGTGGTGAAAGTGACCTAATTATTACCTACATTTAGCAAAATAAATAGCCCTCTCAAGTCAATGACATCTAGCATAAACACTTTATTTTTGTGTGTGTGCACAGTATGTTTGTGCATGTGTTTTTTCTTCATTTGTTAGATACTCTAAGAAGTAGGCCTAGATTATTGAAAATGTGGCATAAACAGGTTTTAAGTTGTTCAAATCCAAAATATAGAGGTGTATTATCATAGATGAAGGTCTTGGCTGTGCAGTGAATGTATTGGCCAAGCTCTCCATGTTTTGAAACATTTTTCATAAAATAGGCTCTTATTGGTTTTGTCAACAGCGTCAGGCACAATTAGAAGTAAAAAAATATGTTTACTGTACTTAACTTACATATTGGAAGCATATTCTTAAAACTTGTCAAAAACATGTAAAACACATGCTTTTTTGTGAACCACATCAGATGTCACCACCGTCAGGTTTTGTGACAAAAAACCCTCCAAATGCACCTCAGTGGAGGCTGGAGTATAAGTTTGGATCACAATTATTACTAACATGTCTGGTAATGTTTCATTAACCAGCACAATTTAGTAAAATATGGAACAAGATGATGAGCGGAACAAAATCTGACGGTGGTGACATCTGACGGTGTGAGACAAAAAATCACTCTTTTACATATTATGCATTTTTTGCTCACATTAGCCACTTCGTTTTCGCTCTGTTTCTTAGGGGCTTCATGCCGCTTCTGAAAAAGTATATATAATTAACATTAATGTAACATAATACTATTAAACCCCCCGACGGTGTTGACAGTTTATGGTTGGGACAGTACCAGTGTCCAAACAAATTAACAAATTGAGGAGAAATTAGTAAACTTACAGGAGCTTCAGTGATGGTGAAGTATTCAGTAGAGCTAAAGGTTTGAAAAGGGGTCCTAAGTAATGACAATGACCTTGTGCATACCTGATTTTATTGTCTTTTAAAAAAAAATCTGACGGTGGTGACTAATATGCTGGACACACTTTGAGCAATCAGGAAATAGTAGTAAATATTGCTTTACACGCACTATGTGCATATCTGCAGAACCACTTCAATATGGACTTTCACATCATGGTGATATTATTCAATAATATCAGTGATTTTTACATTTTAAGTCAATTGAAATGATGATGTCTGTCCTTGGGACAGCTGTTTTTACAGGTTGTGGGCAGGTTTATAGCCATGAAAAGTAATAAAATTACACTTAAATATTTCAAACCACTGTACATTTGTGTAACAGACCCCTGGGTCTTTACCTGGATTCATTTTGTTCATGAAAATGTAGTTTATTTTCAACAGAATTGGCAGTTTATTGCTGAGACATGTTTTAGCCGCTTTCTCAAGAATCAGTGGTATATTGGTTGTAGAAACAGAATGGTTGTGTTTGTAGCCATCCAATCTCGGACGGCCGTCATTTGAATTGACGGCAGATTGCCAAGTCGCATAAAGCGGCGCATCTCGTAATAAAATCTAAAATACTGAAAAATAAAATAATATAAACATATAGTTTTTATACTGCAAGTATATCGAGGAGGGTCTGTAATATTGAGCTAAAGTGTTTGAAAGCTGGAAAAACTGCATGATGACGGCCGTTCAGCTATGAAAATATTCTGGCCGACCGCGGCCGTTATGGTAGAGAGGCAGCCGGGCGTTCAAGGCCGTTATGGTAGCTAGAGGGTTAACCCGCATCCCTCGATTTGCTAACGGTGAAGGCCGAAAAAGGCTGTGCATTTTCTTAGTTACAATAGAACGTCTCTGCTTAGACCACGTCAGTGCCTTGAAAACGCCTCTACCCAGGTCCGTTGGAACTGCTTCCCAAGAGAAGAGGTGGAGTTTTCCCAATTTCTCCGGAGCTCAGAAACAATGTGCTCCTGGCCTGACTTGAAGCAATGCTGAAGGTATTGCGTCCCTACACAGTCAAAAAAAGCAGTGTCAATTCAACTCTTGGGGAGTCAATGTAACACTTTGTAGAGTGTATTTGGTCCCAGAGTACTCTTCAAGTGTTGAATTAACACTGCATTTTACACTGTGTAGGAGGAGGTGGCCTGGCTACCTATTTTCTACCCAGTACAGCTCTACACAGCACAACTTGGCCACCATTGTTTCCATTTTGATTAGTCAGGTAGGCCTACAGCACGACCGAAATGAGCAGGTCTTTCACTGCCTATACCCAGAATCCTGTGCGTCAACTCATCCTCACCAGTGAATCAAAACAGATCTGCTATCTTGGAGTGCTATTAAGTTTGACACTGTATTACTATGATCTTAAACTCGAAGGCAGAAATGAACATTGTAGTATCCAAATATGATGTTGATTATCTGTCGGCCTTTCGTTAAGTCAACTAGCCTACGTAAAGTAATGCTACGTGACAACGGGAAAAGCGTAACTCCAACCATACTGCGGCTAACGCGGTTTGAAATAGATACCCAAACCAGGCCGGTTTATTAGCACCAGCTTAACACGACACGGCACGGCACAGGCAGGTTGTATGTGGAAAAAAGCCTTATGTTCACCAACAGTGATTCAGGCAGTCGTTCATTGCTAACAATTCACATAAAATATGGACACTTCTATCAAGTCAACCCTTCTAGGTATGGATTATGTCACCACTAAAGGTACCACCTTATTTTTATATCAACGTGAGTCTGTTGGGGTTGCAGATTCTCCACTAGCATTGTAATAACTTTTAGCCTATCAATCCAGAATATCACAAGCATCTTCACAGCATGATGCAACGTCATCACCACAATAAACCCGCCCTCATCACCTTAGACTCCAGCTATAGAATCCAGTCTGCTCACTGTTGTCCGCATCAGTACCCCTCATCATCATAATCACCATGGTGAAGCCCCCATCACAACTCCCATCTGCATCACCATCACCAGAATAGATATAACTAGACTATTGATAAATTGAAATTAGGGATGGGACATTAACGTGTTAATTTAGATGAATTAATCACGAGATTTGATTAATTAATTTACGCGATTTAAAAAAAAATAATTACAGTATAATATAGCTACATAGTTCAGCATTAGACCAGTGGAGGGCAGTATTACGCCTGATGGTGAACAGCCTGCTGAAATTGAGAAGAGTTCTCTCTTCTTTTAAAAATAAATAATATTTTTAGATGAAGCTTATTTATTATAATTATTCAAATGTCATGTAATTTTTTTCTCACTGTTTTTAAGTCATATATTTAAATGCAATTAAAATGCGATTAATTTGATTCATTAATTCCTAAGCCTATGGATTAATTCTATGAAAAATTTTAATCGAGTCCCAGCCCTAATTGTAATCAATTAAAACTAAATTGCTTCATCCTACTCAAGAAAAAGTAAAAGCACCCATTTAAAATTCTCCTGGAGTAACAGTTATATAGTAAAACTATATAGTAACTTTCAGTAAGCTTGGCCATCCTCCAATGTACACTACTCTCCAAAAGAGTTGTCGCCTATCCATCAGAAATCATCCTTTCAATTAATCACTTGGCTTCAGAAGTCACTCATATGAAAGCTACAACCCTCCCGAATGAAAATGTATGTACAAAAATAAATTTCATGCACCAAAGAAAGATTGACCCTTTAATGAACACAGAAAGGGTAGATTTTCACAAGACAAACATGTTGTCGCCTATCGAACATAATGTGAAAATGAGCAGATACTGTAAGTCACTTCAAAACACTTCAAATCCGCAAATCAGGTGTCATACTTAATCACTGAATCACTCTCACCTCTTCAGAAAATCAACTTCGACCTGAGGTGTATGTTTAGGGTCATTGTAATCATGGAAAGCAACACAATGAAAAACAATTAGTTGATTTTTGATTGACAATTGGGTTCAATGAGAGATGGTGACATATTCGCTATTCGTAGAGCAATACATGTTTAACTTCATGATTTAATCAATGATAAAAATCCTCAAACACCTGCAGCATGCATGCAGCTCCTCATAAGAGCTGTATCCGTACCATGTTTCACTTAAGGCACCATTTCTCTTTTTTCATATTCAACACCATACAGTTTTGATGCTATCCGTTCTAAAATGGTTGATCTTGGGATCTTGACTTCAGAGTATGAATCCCATTAGCCTTCATTTTTGTCAGAATTAGGCCTGACATAGGCTACTCTTGGCTGGCTTTTTTGAGACAGGACAGTGGGAGAAACATCTTTGGTGTTAAAGGTGAAGAATTTGGAAAAAATACATGGTGCCTAAAATCAAACATGGGAGGGATACAGCTCTTATGTGGAGCTGCATGCATGCTGCTGGTGTGTGAGGGCTTTTATCATTGATTACATCATGAAGTTAAAAATGTATTGCTCTACGAATAGCAAATATGTCACCATCTCTCATTGAACTCCATTGATTTTCATTGTGTTGCTTTCCATGATTACAATAACCCTAAACATACACCTAAGGCCAAAGTTGATTTTCTGGAGAGGTGTGAGTGAATCAGTGATTACGTTTGACACCCGGTCTGCGTATCTGAAGTGTTTTGAAGTGACTTATCTTCTCATTTTCTCATTATGTTCGATAGGCGACAAAACTTTTGTCTTGTGAAAATCTGCCCTGTCAATCTTTCTTGGTGCATGAAATTTATTTTTGTACATACATTTTAATTCTGGAGGGTTGTAGCTTTTGTATGAGTGACTTCTGAAGCCAAGTGATTAATTGAAAGTCAGGTTATTAGCTGTTATTCCAAACAGATGGATAGGCGACAACTCTTTTGGAGAGTAGAGTATTTATTCAAGATACTTGATCTACTGTACATGATGCTATTACTCATCAGGAAATAGAACGAGGGCAAGTAGGAAAAGGCACCAGAGAAGACAGAGGAAAACTAAAGGAAAGAAAAACACCCAGTCAGTTCCTTGTTATCATAAAACCTGATAAGGTGCACACCTAAGTTTGACTCCTTGGTTTCCTTTGACCAGTTCAGGGTTTTAATATCAAACCTACCTACATGTTCTCCACAGCATCCTCTAACCTTTCATGTGTTTGTTCGACTGATTTTTAATGTCATGTGTGATGTGCATGTTGTATGGGTATTTTATACTGTTATGTATGAAGTGAATCTAGTATAGGCTACACTGTAGTACAGTATGTGCAGTATATAACCCTCATGTGTTTGAGCTTTTTGAGGTACAGTTATTGTTCAGACCACACATATCCTTAACTGGCTCATACCATGTCATATTGTCTTTCAGTTTCAACCCGTTTAGACACAGAGTTATAAATTAGTTACCATGATGGCAATGACCTAGTCGTAGTGCATTACTAAAGACCGCTATGTCAGAGTAGTGTAGTGGATCACTTTTCAATAACTGTTATCGCGTTCCACTGGTTTATTTTGGGGCTACAGTACAGATGGTTGGACCTCAATGAATCCCTGAGAATGTTAAATAAAGGCATGAGTCAAGTCAAGCAAGTCATTACAGGCATTAATGCTTTCACCTGCGACTGAGTGTGTGTTTGGGAGGAGTCTCTCTCTCTCTCTCTCTCTCTCTCTCTCTCTCTCTCTCTCTCTCTCTCTCTCTCTCTCTCTCTCTCTCTCTCTCTTGTGCCATGTTGCAGCCTGGAACGTGAACAGGTCAAACCTGCCCAATCACATAACATTGGTTTTGGCCTTGGAGATTTTATCAGGATTCTTGTTTTCTTTATTCCTTTACTTTTATTGTTGTGAAGCACATTGAACTGTTTCTGTGTATGAAATGCACTATGCAAGTAAAATGTCCTGCTTTGCCTAGAAACAGCACATCAAAACACAGCTTGAATGTGACAGTGTTCACCCTGTGTGATATTGTGTCACTATTCATATCCTAGGTTTTATGAAATTCAATGTACATTTCACTTGTTTTCTTCCAGTTTAATTGTACTTTCTCATGTGTATCCTATTAAAGCATGTGACAAACAGCTTAACTGTTTCATGGCATTAAAAAGCACTAAGACATTTCTGAGCTGCAAGTTGTGACGAAGTAGGAATGAGGGAAATTATTAAACAACAAAAAAAGAAAGTAAGACCCTCGATAAGCTTGCCGTGAGCCTTAAATTACGCACGCCACCACGAGCGACCGACTGCACATGCTTTAAAAGCAGTCAACCAACATGCACAATACTGGTGGTATCACCCAAAGGGCAGAGAGAGAGAGCAGCATTACGATATAGAAATTGGAAACACAGACTGTAAGGAAAACAAAGAAAAAGACGGACGAAAAGACAATAGGCCTACTGCTACTGCTCCTACATTTGCACGCTCCTTTATTAAAGTGCAATGGGGAAGTATGATCTCACAATTTCGGTAATTTCGGACAAGCTCAATGAGACGCTCTTGGAAAGTTGCCACCATTGCTGTTTTCACTAGAAACACTCGCGTGCAACTGTGCAGTCTTTCTTACGATTGCCCTCTGCGATTTTGAAGATATCGCACGGAGCACATGCGTATGGATTCAGTATCTAATTTTCACAAAATTGACATGAAATACGCATGTTAACGCGTTCATGCACGAATCGTGCCAGCACACGCATATCCTGCAGCAAGGTTATTGAGGGCCTTACAAACATTGGCCCTTTGCCAGTGCTTCTTTCATGTACTAATCAGATCTTAACATGAAATGAAATATGAAAGATGGATATGAACAGTTACATTTTACAGACAATGCCCAATTCAAATGTTACTGTTTAATCTGACAGTTTGCTGCTTTGATTTGTGATGGTAAAGGAGGGGTTGGCGCAGAAACAACACAGATGCCATCAGATAATCCAGTTGAAGGAGAATGAGCTACTGGACCTGAGGAAGGCTGTGAAGACTCTCAAGGTGAGGACTGACCAGATTGACCAGAGACAAACATAGCTTTTCACTTACATTTAGTTGAACGAAAACCTCCTTTGAAGAACTGCCTGTCTCATGTATATGTGTTTTCCTGTTGGGTTCCCCACCCAGACGGCAGAAGAGGACAGTGACAAGTTGCTTGCTGAGATAGAGAAGGAGATTGCTGAGCTGAAGAGGACAGATGCTGAGATGAAACAGCTTGCAATGACCCAGGATCCCATCTATTTCCTTAAGGTACTGTAGACCACATAGATAGATTTCATAGTTTTCAGTATTTGAATTCATTTTGTTCAGTGTATTTTGTTTCATATGTGCTATGTTAAAAAGCCAAATCAAATATGTAACATATGGGCTTAAAATCCCCAATAAATTCAATATTTTATTTAAAACTCTTGGGGGGGTTATTAAATTGATGGTAACACATTTGTCTTCCAACAATGGTCTCTGCAGAACATTGTGTCCATTCCAGATGACGCATACAACACTGTGTGGACCAGAAAAACCTTCAGATTCTTTCAACCTATGCAGAAATCTGTCTCTGCACTGAACAGACAGCTGGAGGAGAAATTAGACTTGATTGTCAAGCAAGAAGGTAAGATATCTGCAGCAGGTTGGGTAAACTTTGTTGAAAAACCTTCAAAACGTTTGTGTATTTCTTATGACTCACTAAATAGGCCTATGTTAAATTAATACACAGATACATAGAATGTCAGTCGTTAACACATGCTTCTGTGGAAGGTTGTTGACCACAGAGCCAAAATGGCAGAGCCTACTGTGAATGTCTGTGTCTGTAACTCAGACATCTTTTTGTGACTTACACTGACTGATATAATCAAGGCTGAATGTATAGTGTCCTACCCTAAAATGTAAACCTTTGCTAGTCTGTTTCTCCCTTAATATTGGTGTCAGATTCACACAAATGCAGTTCTGGGGTGCTGCCTTGCTACTGAACAGGCTCAGCAAGTATGATTGAAATCGGTGACTGGTGACTCGTGTAACTGTTTGATCTCCACAGTATTCATTTAACATGCAGCATATTGTGGTGTTCATGTTCTTATTTAGGCCAATGTGATGTTAATGTTTCAGTGTCTGACGGCGAGGGTCATATTGCCGAACCAGTGACCAGAGACTTGTTGCACAGTAAGTTTGGCATTTGACAGTCACACAGAAATACACTTAAATGTGCACCAATAAAGGAAACACATGTGTTTTTTCTTCTTTAAAGGGCAACACTTTTTTTTCTATCGCATCCTTATTAATTGTGTAATAGAATAGTGTTCTGCCCATTGTAGTTATTTGTCATTTGGAACACCCCGAAAATATTGGGTTTGAAACATCCAGCTATGTGGAGAACATGTGGGAAGTTTTGGAGAGTTTCTTGAAAGCCGGTACATCAGTCCACGAGAGTGCTCTTCCAGTTCGCTGGCTTAGTTAACCACACAATACTGATTTTCTTCACATACCCCTACTACACCTTATTATAGCTGCTGTATCATACTTAATATATTAAAAATAATGTATCAAGTGCCGGCATTTACTTGCCTGTACACTCAATCACCCACTATCACCAAACCTGTTGCAATGTAAGTTTGATATTTGACACTCACACCGACATACACATAAATATGCACCAATATGTGGGTAAAACACATTTTTCTCTTTTTATTTCTTTCTTTAAGTAGACAGTGACTGAATACTTCATATTGGCATTTGAATGTCTCAAGTTGAATCTTTGGCATTTGACTAACTTACCCATAATTATCTGCCTACACAACGGAATTATCTTTTCTGATTAGCTGATGGGGTGGCCATTAATCCCTTAGGACCGGTCAGGCATCAAGCGTACGACTTAAGCCGAGCATACACTGTGCGATATTTTCGCTCGTGGGTATTAAGCTCCTGCTCACACTGCACGATGGAATTTCACTATTTAAAAGTTCACGTCTCACGACTCACGTCCTCACACTATACGAGCCGACAGTCGGATGCGAGCCAAATGCTTCCACTGCGCGACGCAACAGGCATGTTTCCCCGGTCTGCAGAGGAGGGAACATGCGCACCTGAGGTGGAGATGAGGTCGCGCTCAACAGCAAATCGCACGGCTCTATTAATTTGTGCATGTGAAGTGTCAAATCGGGTCTTAGCACTGCTTTAACTGTGCAATCTACGCACGAGCCACGACCAGGATTTCAAACAGTTTTGATTTTCTTGCGACCCTGCGATTGCGCAATCGTGAGGCGAAATCGCTTGTCATTACCCCATGTACACTGCACGATGCGAGACTCACGATAGACCTGCGATTGAGCAAGAAATCGGCCCGACTGCCAAAAAGTCGCATGAGTGCCAAATCATGGCAAAATCGTGGCAAAAGTCGCACAGTGTAAGCCCAGCTTTAGTTAGATGCGCATGGAACCTTCGTTTGGAATGCCAACGGTATCTAAGGAAACCATGCACATTGTCTATGGAAAATTAAGTAAAAACAATGTCGGCATACCAAACGAAGATTCTAGACGCGTCTAAGTTAGACGCCCGCATAGCGACACGTCTATCTTGTTCACAAGATTCTGGTGCAGTTGCAGTGGTTCCTACAACTTTACAGACAGTAAGAGATTAAAAAAGTGCCCATACCGTAACGGCAGATTCTCAGGATAACGGCCTTCGAGGTCGACCGGTTACACAAAGTTAATGGCTTGGCGGAGGCAACTCAGTCTCTGTGCTACGCACATCTCCAGAGTTCTGAGCCACTGCCTGGCCATTAACCTCATGTAACCGGTCACCTCGTCGGCCGCTATCCCTTACATATCCACCACTGTAGACACTTTCTGTCATTTAAGTTATTATTTAAGTTGCAGTAGACTTACTTTACTGTGGCTGGCTTCACAGAGGTTGGACTTTATTGATTGTTTAGAAAATATTGTTCAAAATGTTACTTTTCAAAAGGGGTGCACTATTACTGTTGTGCGCTGTACAGTTATACCCAGTGCCGATTTACATAATTATTACTATGTTCACTACTACCACCATACATCGAAGTTTACAAAAGTGACTACGCACGTGACATGTAATGAGCAAATACTACAACACAATGACATTGATGGAGCAATTGTATTTGTCTAATATGTGATTGTAGGAATAGGAAATTATAATTTTAAATAAGTGTCTATTGAGTGGTCAGGAGTTAGTGTGCTAAATTTACAGAATTATTACCATCACCCCTTGAACAAAACCAAAATAGGTCATATGTTCATTCATTAATTAATGTATTTATTCTTCCATGTCAACAGGTTCCAGATATGAAAGGAAACACACTGCTCTGGACAGAAACAGGTTCACTCCTCTGCCAGGTAGCCCACCAGTGTATCTGCTGAAGCTGAAACCAGCAGCAGGTCAGTTGAACAGGAAGGAATTTGGAGAAGCATCATACAGTAATCGATCAAACAAAACCATCATGCTTGTTGGTGCCACTGGATCTGGCAAAACAACCCTCATCAATGGCATGATCAACTACATACTGGGAGTTGACTGGGAGGCCAACTGGAGATTTAAACTGATTGATAAAGAGACCAATAAATGGCAAGCACACAGTCAGACCTCAGAGGTGACAGCCTATCAGATTCACCACACAGAGGAATTCAAAATTCCACATGCGATCACAATCATTGATACCCCCGGATTTGGGGACACCAGAGGAATCAAACAAGACAAAGTGATCACAGACAGAATTAGACAGTTTTTTACAAACAAGGATGGTATTGGTGCAATTGATGCAGTGTATTTTGTAGTGCATGCTGCTTTAGCTCGTTTGACACACACACAGAAGTACATCTTTGAGGCAATCCTCTCTGTGTTTGGGAAGAACTTCGCCAGCAACATCATCACTCTGGTCACCTTTGCTGATGGCAAAAATCCTAACGTACTGGAGGCCATTAAAGAGGCCAACATTCCATGCGCCACACAGGATGGTTCTCCTGTTCATTTCAAATTTAACATTGTTCTTTTTGCTGACAACACAAGAGACAGCAGTGATGAGGAAGACAGTCATCATGAGTTTTATCACATGTTCTGGAAAATCGGGAACGCCAGCATGAAGAATTTCTTCACTCAGCTAGGCAAGATGGAAACCCGGAGTCTTACCTTGACAAAACAAGTTCTCCAAGAGCGGAAACAGCTGGAGGCAACTGTTACAGGAGTGCAACCACTCATCAGACATGGGTTGGCAACCATGGAGGAAATACGTAGCACACAAGCTGTACTGGACAGACACAAGAACACAATTGAAGCAAACAAGGACTTTGAGTACGAGGTAGAGGTGGAGAAGGCTGACAGGATTGATATTCCATATGGAACTTTCATCACCTACTGTCATAGCTGTAACTACACCTGCCACTATCCCTGCAGTACACCAAAAGATGATGATAAACACAAGTGTGCTGCAATGCATAATGGATACTGCACAGTATGTCCAGGAAAATGTCCATCGAGTGCTCATTTCAAAATGAATTACAAATGGGAGACAAAACGTGTCAGAGAGAAGAGGACATATCAGGAGCTGAGGAGTAAATATGCGAAAGCAATGGGGGAGAAGATGAACCAAGAGCAAATTGTGGAAAAGATGGAAGAGGAATATTGCAAAGTGCAGGACAAGATTCTAGAAATGATGAACACTGTAACTACATGCCTTACACGTCTGAAAGAGATTGCACTTCGGCCAGATCCCTTGTCTACTCCTGACTACATTGACCTAATGATAAAGTCAGAGGAACAAGAGGCTAAGCCTGGATTCAAACAACGCATCAAAGAGTTGCAGGTAGTCAGGGAAGGAGCCGTTCTCATGCAGAAAGTGTCAGATAAAGTCAGGCGCAGTGAGGAAGAGACATTAGCATTCCGAAGCCTGAAATCAAAAGCCAAAGCAGCATTTAGTGACCTTTTTTTGAGTCAATTTAAATGATGACCTAATGTCAATACTGTATGTGCATTATGTGATGTACTCTTTCTCAAGCCAATTATGAAATATTATCTTCACTAGTGCACATTTTAACATTTCAATAATAATTGTCTGGATGTGCTTTATACTACAGTACTGTAAATACAGAATTACAGTAATGTGCATTATGGAAAGTTTTATTTTCTTCTATTAATTTTCCAGATTTACAACAAATATTTGCATTGTTTTTTTGTTGGTTTTTTTATGCTGTGTTTTGTGGTGTTTATACAGTATCTGTTTCAATCTTGTCATTACAGAGTGTAATTCTAGATTTTTTTTTCAAATTTCCTGAAGTCTTATAGGGTTATATGATCACTCAGCAGTAGAAATGTGGATAAAAGTATGTTGGGGTTAGAGTTTTGCGCTTCTTGCATGTAAAACTGCCAAGGACGCAACTTCGCGCCACTATCCCTGCAGTAGAGCCAAAGATGATACACATCACTGTTATGCAATGAGAAATGGGCACTCTACCATGTGTCCTGGGAAATGTAAATTAAATGTCCATTTCAACATGACCCACAGATGGTAAGTTGAATGTGTGTGAGAGAGGAGGCAGTATCAGGAGCTGAAGTGTAAATATGAGGATGCAACAGGAGAGAAGATAGGGTACAGAGAACATGGTTGCAGATTGGAAAGAGGAATATGTCCAAGTGGAGGCAGAGATTTTAGAAAGGATAGAAACGGTAACTAAACATGTTTAATACATCTCCAAGAGATTGCACTTCGCCCAGATTCCTTTATATACTCCAGATTGACCTGCTGATAGAGTCACAGTGACAGGAGGCCAAGCCTGGATGGCATCAGAGGAGAGTTACAGGAAGTGAGAGCAAATGCTAATTTACCTTAATGCAGAATGTGAAACAGGCCTTGGGATTCAGTGAGGAGGTCTCAGTGAGCGAAACAATTGATAAAAAAGGGGGTTCAGTATGTTATTAATTGGTTGAACAATTCAAACATTTAGAAAGATGACAGAATGATATTATAAGCCTGTGGTTATGTCTCTCATGTGCAGTAGTCTAAAGTAGCCCTACTCTTGTCCAAGCCGACTGCTTCAGCATCAGTAGCAGTTTTAACATTGTATTAATATGTAGAGACATTATTGCATGACAGTATATATTTGTATGAAGATTTCTTTTTTTTATTAATTTCTCAGATTTACAGTAGTTATTACTTGCATTTTACTGTACTTTGTTGATTCTGTTGCATGTGATTACATTTTCAATATGATTACTGTATATAATCTTCCTGTCAAAAATCTGAAATTGTTATGTGAAGCAATGTTTTTATTTGCATTTTGTTGTGTATGGGTTGTATAATGATATTCTGTTATGATAAATAACTGATTATGTTTGAATTTTATCATGTCGTATTAACAGCAGTAATGATTCCATTACCATTGATAAAGTGTAAAGTTTAATATAATTTAACTGCTGAGTCTTCACAATTAAGGATATTAGATCTAGAAGAGACAGCAATCTTATACGGTTGTGCAGTGCCTTCTAACATTGTGTACATACTCTGTAGACACAGACAACTCCAGGTGTGAGGATTAATCTGCACTCTTCCCTATTATGATTTGCTGTATTAATGTTATCATGTGATTTATGTCAAATTAAAATGTACTTGGTTTTATTTAATAGATTCAGGTCAATCTCTGCTTGGTGGTTATTCTCTCTTCAAACAGGTTTAACGACTGCATCAAAGGATCCAAATCCAATGTCAGGACTAGTCAAATTCGAGAAAAGTCTGAAGATTAATAAGTTCAAGTCCAAGACAGGACAGAGTCTTAGCCAAGTCCAATTCATATGGAAAAGCCGTATTTGTGCAAGACCAGTGTCCAAATCCAAGACAAGTGCAAGTCCAACTAATAGCGAGTCCAAGACAACTTCATAGGAAAAACCAGACTTCTATCCGGTCTCAAGTCCGAGTCTGGACTCAAGTATTAGATCATCTATAACATCCTACTACTTTTTTAAACGGTTAATTTGTGCCTCAGAACAGAACAGAACAGAACAGGTGTGTCGTCAACTATTCAAACTTTCAAGTTAGCCTACCTATTGCCCTATTGTGGCAGAATGTGATGAAAAGGGTTTTTTATTTGTATATATATATAGATATATTCAATTCACAGTAGCCTGTTCAAACAATGTAATGTGGTGGAGTACTTCACCATAAAGTACTTTCTAATAAACACCCTAAGCCTAAAGACTCACATAAGGCACTAAACTGAATTGAATTTGAATGTGCATTTGACCATACAGTAGCCTATATCAGCTGGATGTCATAAGACCAGGGGTTCCCAAACTTAGCCATGACAAGACCTGTAGTGGCAAAATTTCGTTCCTTTGTGTTCATTTAATTAAACCACTTCGTGTGGGCAGCCTAAGGATTTCTGACTCGTCTCCATATCCAATGCACCGTCA
Organism: Engraulis encrasicolus; assembly: GCF_034702125.1. Lineage (NCBI taxonomy): Eukaryota > Metazoa > Chordata > Actinopteri > Clupeiformes > Engraulidae > Engraulis > Engraulis encrasicolus. The sequence goes on along the minus strand of NC_085875.1, from coordinate 3,088,041 downwards.
TTCATATCACTTTCAGTGTACTCACGGACCAGTTGAGTTTCCTTTTAGTTTTCTTTAATTCTTGAAGTCTCGGTAACACAAAAACATCTTGGTACAAAACATAGAAAGTAAAATGAAACAGGAATATCACTCGGTCACAATATTAATCTTTCTTTCTTCTTTCATAATGCACGGGACACAGACATGGGAGCACGGTCAAAAAGCTATGTGCCTTCGTTACTGCACACTCGTCGACTGACCAGCACATCTCTCATTCAAAATTACACATATCCCATGGAATTCGGTAGACCAATCAAAATGCAGCATTAATCATTACGTTACTAAATAAGCATAGTTAAATTAAACTTAACAATAACATTGTAAATATTAATCTGGCATATCCAAATTCAAAAATAATAATCATTCATTCAAAAATATTCATGAAAATTACTTTCAACAATTTGGCTCTAACAGTGTGTGTGTGTGTGTGTCTTTGTTAATTAGGCACTCATTGTATGTCTAGTAGACATTACATCATTACATTTCATTTACATCTATAGTCTAGGCCTACTTTATATTTGCATTATTTAGAAAGGAAAAACTAATTTAGTCTAAACATTGGTTGCATGATATTATAATGGCCATATCCTCAATGTTTAGGTTAATAGGCCTTGTGGCATATTATAATAAATATATATATAAATATATATAAATAAATAGGCCTAAATAAATAAATAATAATAATAATAATAAAAATCTATATATATATATATATATATATATATATATATATATATATGTGTGTGTGTGTGTGTGTGTGTGTGTGTGTGTGTGTGTCACCCTAATGTCTACATGAGGCACTCTTTAAGACAGTTTGGTCACTTTACCAGTTTTGGTAACTTTACCACTAGAGGGAGCCCTTTTAAAGTTATCGATGACATGGGCCTACATCTTAACTCTGATGGTGGTAAAACATCAGTTTGCTACAAGAGCTGCATTGCCACACCGTACATCAACACAATAGAACAGGAGGATGAGCGTGGCTTTGTTCCTCAAATATGATCACGATCTTCACTTCTCATTCATCTGAGCACTGCTGCATTTCACTGAACTGCAACATGCAGGCCCTGCAGTGCTGATTGGCCAGATATACACGAGTTAGTAAACATCCTGCCTTTACCACTCCCTACACCTCCATCCATGGCCGAAGTGTCCTTCAGCAAGGCACCTAACCTTAACATTGCACCAGGGACTGCAACCCATAGCCTGTCATATCTGTAAGTTGCTTTGGATAAAAAAAAGCCATCACAGGTTAACATCACAGGTATGCACATGTAAACATCACAGGTATGCAAGGCGAGCACACTTCAGGGGTAAGTGTGTGTGTGTGGGGGGGGTGGGGGAGCATAGTGATATTGGGATATACACTCACTGGTCACTTTAATAGGTTCACCTTTCCAACTGTTTCTTGATATGAATTTCTGATCAGCCAATCAGTTCAGTGCATTTAGGCATGTAGACATGGTCAAGACAATTACTCTCCCCCCACCAACCTGAGGGGTCGGGAGTCGAACTGGCAACCTGTGGGCTACAAGTCTGACACCCTATCTGCTTACCATCACTGCCCAGTGAATGTACTGTACCTCAGAGCAGTGATTTTCAAAGTGGGGGTGGGCGGTGGCAGGAAAAGTATAGCAAAACAAAATAAATATATCCATTCATTAAATAACTAATGTACACCAAAATAGACCATGCAAAATAAGCTATGTTCCCATGAGGTAAGAACTGCATTATAATATGCCGGTATGTTGCATCTCTGAACATTACAATGTATGCATGGTAGTGGGACTGACATGGGAAGTGAATTTCACCAAAAGAAACATGCATGTCAACATATACTGTGACTACTGAAGCAGATCATGATCCTTCCTATTGGATTTTAAACATATGGTGTGGCCTACTGACTTTTGAGAGGTACATTTTAGACACTTACGGCTGCATTTTTAAACTATTGAAAGTGAAAAGTGAAAGCCCATTGGGAAACTCCAACTCCCATTGTCATTGTGACACAGCACTCCACAGCACACAAGTGAACACTGCACACTGCACACAACGAAATTGCATTTATGCCTCACCCGTGCAAGGGGGCAGCCCTCAGTGGCGCCCCATGGGGAGCAGTGCGGTGGGACGGTACCATGCTCAGGGTACCTCAGTCATGGAGGAGGATGGGGGAGAGCACTGGTTGATTACTCCCCCCACCAACCTGGCGGGTCGGGAGTTGAACCGGCAACCTCTGGGATGCAAGTCTGACGCTCTAGCCGCTCACCCATGACTGCCCAAAATGTTTTAAGTGAACAATAATATGAAGCAATTATAAAAGCTGTATACTGTTCATTCTGTCAAAGCAAAAGTTTATTAATGTTTTTCCATGAAAAGATATAAATCTGCAAAAATGTGAGGAGTGTACTCACTTCTGTGACATAGATACTTATCATGGAGATACAGGTCAGTCAAGGCATTGCCATAGAGCTTGAAAGTGACGTCACATCCTCCGATTTCATGGGACCTCACAGCTTTTTTTAATGGAAAATTTTAGCATGTAATCCAATGGCGCTATTAAAATGATATTTCGATCCCCTTTGAATTGTGCTTCACGTACTGTATGTTGTTTCTGATATTTTTGTGCAATTTTTCGTACCAAACACCAAACAATTTAGAAGAGTGTGTTTTATTTTATTTTTCATACAGACCGCCTCGGAACAAAATATGATATTTCTGCATGAATAATTTTATGGTCAGCTACGGTCCCATGAAATGCGGAACTAGGGGCCGGGACTTTCAAGCTCTATAGTCCTCTGAGTACGTCCTGACGACGGTTGTCAGGAGAGATGCAAGGGGTCTATTGAGATCAGGGCGTTGCCATGCCATGTAAACTAGCCCAGAGTGCAGAGTCCAATCTTTATCTTCAGCACCATGATTCATTTTGCAGTTCATACTTTATCTTGCCGATGACATAGCAAGTGTCCGACTAACAATAAATCAGTCCACATAATGGGTGGTGTGAGTCGCACCCTTGAAGAAACACCCAGTTAAGTGATTCATATTCCACTTCATGCTCAGACCTTTGTCAGTCACACACCTGGCCAGAAGAACCTTACATCAAACTGTAAGTGGTAAGTTTTTTGTTTACTGGTAGCCTATCCTGATATGTTGTGCCTGCATCCAGTTTGTATGTATGGAAAATAAAAAAAATGTGTTTTGAAAGTCAAATCAAGAATGAAATGTTATGAGAATATAAAATGCTGCATCAGTCTGGCTTGGACAACAGGTCAGGACATTGGTATGGGGACGCAGGTATCTGCAATACATTTAGTTATAGACCTTTACAATTAAATGTAAAATGTATTTCTATACACAAAGCAGCACACATGTTTGTTTACCCTTTCTCTTTAAAAGAGTTAGATGTATTTTAGATATCTCTCTCTCTCTCTCTCTCTCTCTCTCTCTCTCTCTCTCTCTCTCTCTCTCTCTGAGATCTGGTACTATAATTAATTAATTAATTAAAAGTATGAAACATCCATTGCCTTTTGTAGCCTATTTTATTTTACTTTCTTTGTTCGCACAGAATGTCCTGTGATGTAATTGTCAAATCAAATGATGTTAGAGCGTAAATGACACAGCCTACAAACAGATTACTTAATGTTGAAGTACAAACTGTATATTTAAAAAAAAACATTTTGTAAAAGTAATGTCAAATAAGTAAATGTTCAAAAAGTGTTTTCCATTCGTTTTTTGGACGCATGCACGTGACTGTAATTACTATGACACTGTGTGCATACATATTTAGCGTTTTAGTGCTTGATAGACTAGAAGCATTTCCAGAAAAAGGCCCTTTATAAGGGTGTTAGAAGCATTTTTTAGTAAAAGTTGGGAACCTAGTTTTCTAAGACAATTAGAGTACCCTGAATTCAGCTAGCCTGGTTCCCAAGCTGAATTTTGAGTTTTTGACCATGAAATGGGCAAAAAACAAAATGGCCGCCGAAATTCTTGATTTTGGGCAGAATACGTTAGAAAGTACCACTTCTCCGTGGAAATAATTGTGCAATGCTCAGATATTTGCATTTATCATGTATTCCTACACTTACACAAAGGCAAATTGTCATGGCAAAAAGATAAAAATTACTATAATTATGCCTTTCTAATAATAAGATATCCTCGTAAACTGGCATTCAATAGCAATAGCCTCCATAAAGCACATTATCATACACAATTGTTATTCAGTAAGATTTGGAAAGAAAGAGACAAAGATAGTATTATCTAAAAGACTAAATATTGGGACATGAATATGTCCCCGGTTCTTTGAAGGAGATGAGTGAGCCATCTCTATGGGAGCACACTCTCAGCTGTACGATTAGCTGAAGACCTTTGCAATCACGCCAAAGGTCCAATCAACTGCGCAGTGGGTGGGATGTCCACTTTGTCAAAATCGAATGGTTGCGCGCAAATGAGCCACTTGGATGCCAACCCTCTCTTCGGCTGTCGGCAATAAGGGTGTCTTGAGAGATGGCTCACTCATCTCCTTCAGAGAACCAGGGACATATTCATGTCCTAATGTTCTCTTTCAGTCGAATCGTTCGCATATCTATGGGAGAGTTACAATCACTCCCTATTGCTGGTCCAAACTTGCCTGGTTAACACCAGACCTAATCACAAGTGAGATTAGAAACGATTGTGTAGAACTAAAGGCAGTATGGGAGTTCCCAGGCTAGGTCCAAACTAGACAGAACTCCAAGAGCCTCCTGTAAGGATAGCATTCCCATTACCCTACAGACAATCAGTGGTCGTGCCCAGAACCCTATGTTCTTGTGGCAACGTGGTCACATCTAGTAGGTAGAACCGGACAAAGGTGGCGGGGTTGGCCCAACCAGCCGCTCTGCACACATCTGAAACTTAAGAGAGATATCCCAGGGGGGTATCGTCTGACGTAGCACGGGGCGTATGTATCTAGTGGATGGGCACTCCTATATGGCACGATGAAATCGCTGTAAAGTAGACTTAAATGGTAAAGCCTTGTTTCCCCCCAATAAATCTTGTAGAAAGGACAACACCATCGGTACTGAACACTGAAAAGTTGTCTTGTCGTGTTGGTCACACTAGCGTTCGAAGACAGACCACTTCAGGTTATACAGTGTCCCAGTAGATTGGGCCCTGGCCCCTTGAATTGTCCTGATAACGTTATCCAGAAAACCGGTTAGGTTCAAATGTTCCCTTGCCAGACTCATAGGGGCAGGTGGCCCCTGTGCTGGGGGATGTCCTCTTCCTGGTCCGGTGCCAGACTCGAACCTGCAGGAGAGGGGAAAGTAGCAGGAGGGGCTGAAGTCCCTATGCTCTCAGCTGAGGCCCCTGAGCCCCGTGGGCTAAGGGGGGACAAACCCTGAGAAATCTCGCCTCCTTGCAGGAGGGGAAAAAGGGAGGCGTCAGGCGAAGGGGCTCGTGGTGCATTATGCAGGACTTTGAGTCTACAAGCGTGCCATGCCTAGTGACCGGGTGCGCTTTCGTGCCAAGCGCAGTGGCCTGCGGTGATGCCCAAGGGGCTCCGAGGCAGCTGCTCGAGCTGGGGAAGCCACATCAGCCACTAGGGTGGTGGTCAGTCCCTAGTGTATGAGATTCTCTGTGGTGGCAGGGAGTTGGGATAACGAGTCGTCCACCTTAGGCGGGAGATCGAATCACTTTGCCAGGGGGTAGTCAGAGTCTGACTCCACTGAAATGTGTTGCCAGCAGTCGACCGTAGTCAAGAGAACAAAGGGACAGAGCAGGCTAGAACTAGTCAAGCTCTCGTAACTCATGTCGTTCAGGGTACTCGTGACCTCAGTCAGGAGACGTGAGTCCAAGGAACTGGGTACGCACAAATGTGTGTAAAGAACTTTTACTCTGTATTGTTTCTAATCTACGGTGAGTAGATTCCGTCATTGTGAATTTTCTTGCTGCCATGGAGGACACTGTACATTCCATATGTTTGATCTGCAATGTGTGATCTCAGGTTAAAAGAGTGTGTCCACCTACACAAAGCTGAGGCTGTCTCGGTGATCGCAATGATGCTCTTTTATTGCCTGTGACATTTACCCACTTCATAGCCTGATCAGAATCTGGCTAAACTTGTGAGTCTCTTGACCACGAAGTGGCCTTTTTGGAATTCAGACAAAATGGTTCTATGTTGCTCTATTCTGAAATTGCCCACTTTAACTCCTTAAAGCGATGGTTCGGAGTAGAATCACCCTTATGCCATTTGAACCGTGACACCCATCCACCTTTACACCCGAAGTGTTTTCTGCCGCAGGCTTACATCAACAGAGTTGTCGTGTTATTCGATGTTTATTCCGGATAGCTTGACTCAAGCGCATATGGATCCTGGGCACCGTCTCCAAACTTTCCCCACAAAAATAACATGTCATGACACCAAACTTCTACAGTATAACAAATGTGGTTTGCACTCACAAAAAGATGAATTTGAAACTTTGTACATAGTCCAGGAGTTTATTAGTAACAACACACGAGACGATTAGCTTTTCTGCTGCTAAACATCCGTCGACGTCACTTCCTGTTGGTTTGAATGTCCTAGGAGTAATCCTGAGAGGATATAGGCAGGGCATTTGGCACATTTTATGTATGTCTAGTGGACACCTCTATATCTGTAACAGAATCATCAATTGGTTGGCCTCTCTGCCATGCTGCCATTTGTGTTGCATGGGAAGTATTCTTCCCATCAAGTGTTTCATCCAGGATATCAATGGTATCACATGTGTAGTGGATGAATTTATCTGCCACAATGTTTGTTGGAAAAATGGCAAAGCTCTCTTGGTTCAGTGTTTTAGAGTGCTATCAGCTAAGGAGGATCTGGACTTGGAGGACCTGGTCGTAACTCAGACAATGACCTGCCTGGTTGAATAGTCATATTAGGTCTTTTACCCAGTAGCTTGATGAAGAGTACAAGCAAGACCGTTTCGGAGTCCATTTTTTGCCATCACTGACACAATAAACAAGGACTTTAGCCTCATTCAGAACTCTACTTTGAGCAAGTTTTTCCATGCTAACAATTCCATCATCTTCAAGAGATGCCACTAACAACCAGGCTGAGTATCTGGAATGTATGCAATAGTATCTGATAGAATATGTAAAATATGTCTGAATATTTTTCAAAATGACACAAAATAACTTATGTTATATGTAATATCATGGTGTCATCTAGCGATTTCTGGACAGTTTTCATAGAGCCAATAGCAACTTTCAGTGATTTCTAAATATTTCTAAAATACTTAAATCAATTTTCTTAACCATATAAACACACATAGGCTACAAATATCTTATTAGAAAAGCTAAATATTTAAAACGTTTAGGCTAACACCTAGCCTACAATATTAGCATTATTAGCATTCTAGAAGCTATTTTATACTTTTTAAAGTCCTCTATAGTAGATACATTCATCAAGAAACATTAATGGGACACAAAATGTTAGAAAAGAGCATTTATTTCCAAGTACAGCAATACTTGGTAAAAATGCTCTGTCAAAAAAAAAAAACGTATTTTGGCAGCCATTTTGTTTTTCAAATTTAACTGTCAAAACCTCAAAATCCAGCTTGGGAACCAGTCTAGTTGAATTCAGCACACTTAAATTATGTTAAGTACATAGGTTCCCAACTTTTACTAAAAAATGCTTCTAACATTCACAAATATGAAAAATGTGTCTAGACTATGAGGAAAGTTGTTTGTCTCTGCAGTACCACCCCACTGGTGTACTATGGGCTTACCAGGCCTATGACAAAATATTAAGGAAGATTTGACATTTTAAGTTGATGAATCTTTGTAAAATTGAAAGAAAAATGTCTGCACACTTAAATCCCCTTTGTGTTCTTTTTAATAGGCCAAGCTTTCGGTCTACTGACCTTCCTCAGGCCTATTAAAAAGAACACAAAGGGGATTTAAGTGTGCAGACATTTTTCTTTCAATTTTACACAGTTTTTGTTTATGTTTGGCACCTTTTAATCGAGAGTGCGGTGTGATCCGGCTAAACACAAGTTGATGAATCTTAACATGTTATAATCCTATGTAAATATTAGTGTGAGTCTGTTTAAAAGAAAAGAAAACAAAACAAAACAAAAGAATAGCTTATTATTATTAATAATAGACTTTAATGTCATGCCAGCGTGGAATTTGTCTGAGATACTGTACATATGTGTAATGGGCAAAAAACATCTGCGTAAATAGACATACACTGCAACTAACGTAACTTGAAAGAATACAATTTTATGTAACATGTTTGGACATCTGACGGTTTTGCCAAGTTTTTTTAAATATGGAGTTTACTTTATTATATGTGTTAAATTCAGGGGGTCTTCCTGCCCTGTGAGAGTTTCCATTTCGATTCCTGAGGCCATCAGAGGAGTGTATGACCAGAACCCTCCTTCCTACCCTGTGACTAAGGTACCATGAGCATAGTAGCTTCTTACCCCTGTGACTAAGGTACCCTGAGCATAGTAGCTTCACCCCCCCTTGTGACTGAGGTACCCTGAGCATGGTAGCGTCCCCACTGTGACTAAGGTACCCTGAGCATATTTGTAGCTTCCCCACTGTGACTAAGGTACCCAGGGCATAGTAGCTCCTCCCCTGTGACTAAGGTACCTTGGGCATATTTGTAGCTTCCCCACTGTGACTAAGGTACCCAGGGCATAGTAGCTCCCCCCTGTGACTGAGGTACCCTGAACATAGTAGCTTCCCCTGTGACTAATCTATCAGGCTGCCCACCTGCAACCCCCCCAGTGTGTTCAGTTCTGGATGGCTATGGTTACCTAGCCTGATTATCATAGACTTTCAAATCTCTTTGATACTTGGTCTTGGGGCAGTCGTGGCTCAGTGGTTAGAGCACTGGGTTGGCAAGGGTTCCCGGTTCAATGCCTGACCGGACCATGGCTGAAGTGCCCTTGAGCAAGGCACCTAACCCCCACACTGCTCCCCGGGCGCCGCTCAGCAGGCAGCCCACTGCTACGGACTAGTGTGTGTACTTCAATGTGATTCACTAGTCCAAATGGGATAAATGCAGAGAAAGAATTTCCCCTAGGGGACCAAAATTGGCTCCAATCCAAATTGGCTCCAATTTGTATTTATTTATTTGACCTTTATTTAACCAGGAAGGTCCCATTGAGGTAGAAACCTCTTCTTCCAGGGAGTCCTGGCCAAGACGGCATTAAGACAGTGGAGGCACATGCATATTATGACATTAAAAAAAATGATTTTTAAAAAAAAAGCACACGTAAGGATATAAGACATATCAGACATAGGGGCAAACAAAATAGACAATGGACAAGACTAACAAGTAAGACCATCAAGCACTAAACAGTAAGAACTAACAAATTGACCAAGAGCAGAACAATTAACATTTCCCAAACGGCATGGTTGACCCATCTCCATTGGCTTGCTACTGGTTGTTTAGTTCCCGTCAAAATGGGAGGAGTTCACGATTTTTCTGGAGCTCAGACACGATATTTGTATTACTTCTGTCCTGACTAGAAGCGACGCTGAAGGTGTGCGTCACTAGGAGGGCGCGGACTGGCTAATGGTAGCCTACCATTAGCATCAAGACACAAGTGATCACTGGATGGAATTAAATTGCTGTTTTGCACTGGTGAATTTTACATTGGATTTTAAGTGATTTATAAGTACATTTGATGATATTTTATTTGGTACCATATCATTGCTACATTAAATATGGCTTCCGCCAACTATGCCAACTATGCCACATAGAAAAAGACAATATATTCTCACATTTTACAAGGGCTTAACTAGACATCAGTTATTTCCTGAAAGAAGGTGGACGGTTCCTTTAAGAGAAGTTTGTTGTTTATGAACTGTGTGCCTTGTGCAGGTACAGAATTGTGCATGAAGAATGGCATCGTCTGCTGAGGACATCATAGAGACTGCTGCCCTGGGGAGGCCGTTTACACTTGGGATGCTGTACGACTGCAGAAGGGATTTCCTTGTTCCAGGTGAGGGCTCAAGGATCAAACAGATATCAAACACATAGGCCTACATACAGAATTATAGAAAGCATAAGAGGTATTGTTGGGATCACAGTAAACATGTTAATTGGATAACCTTTTAACACTAACTTCGTAAAGCTGCCAAGGAAAGGCAGTCTTATTCAAGTAGTAGTATACATTTCATACACATACTGTATGCCACTAAGCACATTATGAAGACAAAACGCAATAAATTACCATAGCTGTGCTGCTGACACCCAATGTGTCATAATTAAAATGGGATGGGACTCAGATGCATACTGGATATGTTTCAGCTGTATACACAACTATACCTCTAGGATCAATGAGGAAAAACTTGTTGGAAATATCCAATATCATTTTCGTTAAATCATTTAATATCATTATCACAGCCTAGACAGAAGAGAACCACAATTGTGTCACGATCAGACAGATTATTAAAGGGTTCAAGGGGAAGGATGTGTGTGTGTGTGTGTGTGTGTGTGTGTGTGTGTGTGTGTGTGTGTGTGTGCGTGCGTGCGTGCGTGCGTGCGTGCGTGCGCGTGCGTGCGTGTGTGTGTGCGTGTGTGTGTGTGTGTGTGTGTGTGTGTGTGTGCGTGTGTGTGTGTGTGTGCGTGCATGTGCAGGGCCACTGACAGCTTTGGCTGGGCCCGGGACAAAGACATCTGAAAGGGCCCCAAACCCAATGACGATCCAACTCTGGGCCCCCTCTCTCCTTGAGCCTGGGACAAGTGACCCCTTTGTCCCCCTGTTGTCTTCCCTGTGCCTATGCATGTATGTGTGTGTTGCAAGTGGTTGAATGGCATGTCAGTTTAGTGGCTATAGGTCTCAGAATCACTCGCTGGGACTGGAAATCCTTGGTTGACACTTGACACACACAACAGCAGAGCAGAGAAACTGGGCAGATAGGAATTGAGGCAGCAGTAAAGACAAGGTCAAGGCAGCAGTAAAGACAAGGTCAAGGCAGCATTCAATGTCAAAAGGCAGAAGCAGTGTTGCCAGCGCCCAATTGGGCTACTTGGGATGGCCGTGTGCGGGTAAAAACGGGTTTTTTCCCGGCCCATTTGGGCCAATAGAAGTCAATGTAATTTGTTGAAATTGGCCGGAATTTAGCACATTTTGAGAACTTTGATCATTATTACATTGCATTTAGCTGACGCTTTCATTTTATCCAAAGCGACTTACAACTACTATTTTTCAGGGTATTGGTTACAGTCCCTGGAGCAATGTGGGGTTAGGTGCCTTGCTCAAGGGCACTTCAGCCATTTATAGATATGTAGGGAGAGGTCAGGGGGGATTCGAACCGGCAACCCCTAGATTGAAAGACCAACTCTCTAACCACTAGGCCACAGCTGCCACAGTTTCGATCCATCGACCTCTGGGTTACCCAGCACGCTTCCGCTGCGCCACTCTGATCAGACACATCTGGCAACACTCGGCAGAGGGCTTTCAGGTTCAGGTTAACCAGGGCAGGAGGCCAGAGAGGTATCAAACATATGTTCATTTCAGTTGCCATGTTCTAATGCTTTTATTTGTACATTTCAGCAAAATGAACTGTATTTGTGTATGGAATATGCTATAAAAGTAAAATGGCTTTGTCTTGCCTTACACAGTTCAGTGTTTTCAAAATCAATAACATCACCTACTAAAAACCACAAGTGCATGATGTAGTGCAAGTACGGTATAATGGCAACAAATAAGTAATCTTATTGTACATTTTGAAAAATGTAGCCCTTGAAGTCATTGATCTCCTTAATAAAATTATTAATTTCCAAACAGGTATTACATTGTGGGATAATGATGACCTGCAGAAGAATACTCGTCAAACAAGACAACACAACACTGAATTCAACATCACAACATCAGACTCAATTGATGAGAAGTCAAATTCATTGAAAGTATCTGGTTCTCTGAAACTAAGTCTCCTTGGAGGACTAGTGAACGTGGCAGGATCAGCTAAATATTTCCAAGACACAAAGAAATCTCATAAACAACAGCGTCTCACTCTTCAGTACAAAACAATAACTAGATATGAAGCGTTAACAATGTCTGTGGTGGTAAGTGCCGTGGTAAGGTATCCCATCCCAACGTGTTTGAGGATGACAACGCCACACATGTTGTCACAGCCATCTCGTACGGTGCCAGCGCTTACTTCGTATTTGACAGAGAATCATCAAAAAACGAAGACAAGAAACAAGTAGAGGGGGAGGCCAAAATCATGATGGATAAGCTGACATTCATCAAAATAAATGCAGAGGCATCTTTTGACATGAATGAAAGAGGGACATCGGCCATGGAAAAATTCAGTTGCACATTCCACGGAGATTTCCATCTTGCCAGCAATCCATCATCATTTATCGAGGCTATGAATGTTTACAGACAACTGCCAAAGTTGCTTGGAGAGAATGGAGAGCATGCTGTTCCAGTCAGGGTGTGGCTGTACCCTCTGGTGAAACTGGACTCCAAAGCTGCAAGACTAGAAAGAGAAATCAGCAACAAACTCATCACATACACATCAGGAGTCATAGAGGACTTAAACAAGATAAAGATGAGATGCAATGACCTGCTGAAGGGCACAGCAGCAAAAGCATTCCCTGCCATCGAGGAGAAGCTTCAGACTTTCATGAAAAATTGCCGTCACTACAAGCTGGTGTTTTTGCAGAAACTGGGGTCAGTACTTCCTTCTATCCGAGGGGGTGGACAAGAGGAGAGTGCCCTTTCAGACATCCTTAAGGCTCATGAGAAATCTCCTTTCAACAGCAAAGACCTGAATCAGTGGCTAGCAAAGAAGGAAAGGGAATCAGAGACAATTACTTCCTTCCTCAAGCAGCTAGAGAAACTGGGTGCAAAATTAGATGACAACTTGGATGGTCTGTTATCTGATCTAGACATCACAAATATTGTGAGCTTCACATTTACCTCCATAGACCAGCCTGATAGCAGCCTCATGAAACAATCAAATTTCCTTACTCCAGCGAAAATGATGAGTGAAAGTTCAGAATCTGATACTCTACAGAACAGAAATACTGAGTGGCTCTCTGCTGATACAAGACAAAAGATGAGGAAACAGTTACAACTGTTTAAGCATTTGAAGGAGCAGTTGGACAGCAGTGATGACACCAAATTCATTGTTGCATCCAAATATGATGAGCGTTTCCCTGGAGCCTGTATATTCATATATGAAGATAGGAGTGATGAGCCTGTCCGCTTCATTCCTCCATCCAAACCAGCCACTCCATCCACCTCTGATGTATCATATGACAGATTCACAGTTGGGGTATCAGACCCAGACTCTCCCACTGTGGAATACCTAGTAGAATTCAAAAGGAATCAAGAGGGAGATTGGACAGCTTACTCTGTGGAGAAGAACAAGAACACAGTAACTCTGTCAGGACTGCTGCCAGATACTGAATATGAGATCAGAGCCACAGCTGTGGGTAAACTCAGGTACTCTGTCAGCAGTTATACTGTCAGTGTTTTAACTGACATTAGCCCACCAACCGATTTGGATGTAAGTGAAAAGAAGGCACAATCCATCACCTTAACATGGAGGAATCCATCTGACCAACAATATCAATCTCTACGTGTTGAGTACAGAATGAAGCAGGAGACTGGATGGACAGCTCACCCTATGCAGAAGAACCAGGAGACAGCAACTCTGTCAGGACTGAAGCCAGAGACTGAGTATGAGATCAGAGTCACAGCTGTGGGTAAACTCGGCTATGCTGTCAGCAGTGATGCTGTTACTGCTGTAACCAAAGCCCTTAGCCCTCCAACTAATGTTAAAGTAACTCGAGAGGCAAACTCTTTCACCATAACCTGGTCAAACCCAGAACATTATGAAGATCTTAAACAGTACATTGTTGAGTACAAGGAGGAAAACAGCAGTGACTGGCAGAAAGAAGAAACCAAAACAGAAGTGTACACATTTACTCTGAGGAACCTAAAATCGAACACCACCTACTCCATCAGGATGCGCACAGAGGCTGCTGGAGGAGTGAGCAAACCCGGAGAAGAGATGGTGACTACAACCAAGGAATCAGCAGGTCAGTTTTTACAAAAACATCTGTTATCATGGCATGAGATTTGAAGCTAAATCCCATTGCTAGAGACAGTCAGGTGAGTTTGAGTTGAGGGTCGGTGCACAGATGGTCAATTGGAGGATCAGGGAAGTTGAGGAGATGAGCTACTTATAGTAGGCCTACATAGGACCGGTTCTAATCAATCTGGGGCCCTAGGTAAACACCCCCTTTCATTTTCATACATTTAGTAATTGGCATCTGTAAACACAGTATTGAACATCTGACTGAGTACAGCTAATCTAGTATATACACATTTATATAGTGATTGCCCATGAATTATCATTGTCAAATTAAAAGTATGCTGTTTTATTTTGTTTGCCATTCCACTTCAATGGGGCTTCAATTTTGGCACCCTAGGCAACCACCTTGTCTGCCTATCCCTAGCACTGGCCCTGTAATTATAATTGTGTGGTAACATTTTTGTCTTGGTACCATTGGTACCTCTTCTCGAAAAGTGTTAATATTATAATGTAGACCTAATATAATTTTCTATACAAAAGTGATGGTGTTGACAGTGTGACAGTAGCATTGTCCAAGGGACACATTTTAGCCACATTCTCAAGAATCATTGATAAGCTAATCCTTTTAATGTAGCCTCTTTGCACATGATGGACCCGTTGGCAGGTCAGTTCACTCATTGCTGAAAAGACTAAAAATCTGGACATCGTAATAACTTTGATATGGCATAACAGAGAGCCAGATTAGGTGACAGATTCAGTCTGTGCNAAGGGGTTAAAACCAGTTCAGTTGTAAAGCCTCAAAACCAGGAGCACCCTCCTTCCCTCAGAAGATGAAAACTCAGACCTGTGATGGCGCAAGATTGTTTAGGCATTTTTTATTTTAAAAAATAAAGAAGCTCATTTTGTTTCAGTAAACCCACTCCGATATAGGCTTCTTTGTATTTACTGCCTGTTGCCACTGGAGACAATGTACCGCTTTTTTATTTAGTTTAAAAAGTTGTGATAGCCCATCGCTCATCTGTTTAGAAGGTGCAGGATTCAGTAAAAAAGACCTCCTGATGAAGGTCTAAGGACTGAAAGCTGGCAAGTCAAGTAAAGTTTCTTTGCACAAAAATTGACCTGAAGTGTGCGGATTGTCTTCTTTTTATAAAGAATTAGTTTAGAAAGTACCATATTTTAACTTATTTGAATTGCAACAGGAAAGAATAGCGAGCGCTCTATAGTCTTTTCTCCAGTTTGAAGTGGTGCATCTGGTTATTCCTTTTAGTGCTTGACAGACTTTTGAACTGTATCCAAAGTCTCTCATTTGAGTCAAGGTAGTTGAAGTATTAAAAACCCTTTATTTTACATCAGGGTTTACATCGACCCCGATGTCAACTACCTTGACTCAAAGGTAGTTGACAAAAGTTTAACTTATTTGAATTGGAATCAGTGTGACAAATTAAGTGCATCATCATCACTTGTTGAACAAAACCTAAATAACTTATCTGATATGTTAATTTATTACTTAATGTATTTCTTCATTCCTCTATGTCAACAGGTTCCAGATATGAAAGGAAACACACTGCTCTGGACAGAAACAGGTTCACTCCTCTGCCAGGTACCCCACCAGTTTATCTCCTAAACCTGAAACCTGCAGCAGGTCATGTGAACAGAATGGTATTTGGAGAATCATCATGCAGTAATCGATCAAACAAAACCATCATGCTTGTTGGTGCCACTGGATCTGGCAAAACAACCCTCATCAATGGCATAATCAACTACATACTGGGAGTTGACTGGAAGGACAACTGGAGATTTAAACTGATAGATGAAGAGACCAATAAATCACAAGCTGAAAGTCAGACCTCAGACGTGACAGCCTACCAGATTCACCAATCAGATGAAATTTCAAGTGATGTCGAATATTCTCTCACAATCATTGACACACCAGGGTTTGGCGACACCAGAGGAATTAAAGAAGACAAGGTGACCACAGACAGAATTATACAGTTCTTCACAGATAAGGATGGCATTGATTCAATTGATGCAGTGTGTTTCGTAGTGCAGGCTTGTTTAGCTCGTCTGACAGACAAACAGAAGTACATCTTTGAATCCATTCTCTCCGTTTTTGGGAAGAACATCACCAGCAACATTGTCACTATGCTCACTTTTTCTGATGGAAAAACTCCTCCAGTACTGGAAGTCATCAAAGAGGAAAACATTCCATGTGCCACACAAGCAGATGGGTCCCCTGTCTACTTCAAATTTAACAATTCTGCTCTTTTTGCCGAGAACAAAAGAAGCAGTAATGATGGAGACTTTGATTACATGTTCTGGAAAATGGGGAAGACCAGCATGCGCAAATTCTTCACTCAGCTAGGCAAAATGGAAACCCAGAGTCTGACACTGACAAAGGAAGTTCTGCAAGAGCGCAAACAGCAGGAGACAACTATTGAGGTAGTGCAGCTGCTCATTCGAATCATGAAGGAAATACAAAGCACACAAGCTGCTCTGGAAGAACACAAGACCCAAATGGAAGCTAAGGACTTTGTGTATGAAGTGGAGGTGGAGACACCTGTCAGGATTGAGATTTCAAGAGGACAATGTGTTAGTAACTGTCTTGAATGTAACTACACCTGCCACTATCCCTGCAGTACACCAAATGATGCTGACAAACACAAGTGTGCTGCAATGAGAAATGGATACTGCACAGTGTGTCCTGGAAAATGTGTATGGAGTGTTCATCACAACATGACCTACAGATGGGAGATTAAACGTGTGACAGAGAGGAGGACGTATCAGGAGCTGAAGAGTAAATTTGAGACAGCACTCGGAGAGAAGATGAACACAGAGGAAATTGTGGCAAAGTTGGAACTGGAATATCACCAAGTACAGGGACAGGTAATAGAATTGATAGAAACTGTAACTAAATGCCTGACTCGTCTGAAAGAGATTGCACTTCGTCCAGATCCTTTGGGTACCCCAGACTACATCTACCTGCTGATACAGTCAGAGAAACAGGAGGTCAAGCCTGGATTTCAGCAGCGCGTCCAAGAGTTACAGGAACTCAGGGAAGGAGCTGATCTTGTGCAGAAAGTGGCAGAAAACATTGCACTTGGGACAGAGGCATCAGGCAAGGCAGTAGCCAATGAGTTTCTGAGATATTTTAAATTATAACCTATTTTGAATGTGTGAAGTATGTGACATATTATTTCCCAAGACAGTTATGAAATACCACCTTCACCAGTGCCAATTTTAATATTTGACTAATAGTTACTGTGTCATACTGTTCCTTATTATGACAAAATTTATTTTCTTCTATTACTTTTCCAGATTTACAACAATTATTTGCAATGTTTTTGTTGGTTTTGTTATGTTTACGGGTATATCTGTTTGAATCATGTCATTACATCTTGTAATTCTAGATATTTAAGTTTTCATCACTTTTTAGTATCATAGTGTGTATTATGATAACTAGCTGATTGTTATCACATGATTCCATCACCATTGATAAAGTGATGTGTAAAGTGTAATATAATTTAACTGCTGAGGGGTGTATTCACTGTTGAGGATATTAGATATAGAAGAGACACTGATCTTATACTGGTGTCTAATGTCTAACTTTGTATACACTTGTAGACACAGAGAACTCCAGGCATGAGGATTAATCTGTGGCCTTCCCTATTATGATTTGCTGAATTAATGTAATCATGTGATTTGTGTCAAATTAAAAGCTACTTTTTATTTAATTGCTTTGGGTCAATCTCTGCGTGGTGTTTATTCTCTCTTCAAACAGTTTTGATGACTGCATCCAGGGATATAGTCAAGTCCAAGGATGGGACTAGTCAACTTCTAGACAAGTCCAAGACAGGACAGAGTCCTAGCCAAGTCCAATTTATATGTAAAGCCAAAGTTGGCAAGTCCAGTGTCCAAGTCCAAGGCAAGTCTGAGTGCAACTACTAGCGAGTACAAGGCAACTCCATAGAAAAACTGACTTCAATCCAGTCTCAAGTCCGAGTCTGGACTCAGATATTAGAGCCCTGATTGCGTCTATTATATTACATCCTACCTCCAATTTTGTATGCATGGTTAACACTGTACTGTATGTGCCTCTGAGTTACTGGACAGAAATGGTGTGTCGTCAACTATTCAAACTTTCAAGTTAGCCTACCTATTGCCCTTTTGTGGCAGAATGTGATGAAAAGTTTTTTTTTCATATTCAGAGATAGATATATTCAATTCACAGTAGCCTGTTCAAACAATGCAATATGATGGAGTACGATAGATTTTTTTTTGCAAGAAACACCTTAAACGAAAAAACTGAATTGAATTCTGCATTTGACCATACAGTATTCATTCAGCTGTACGGATGTCAGAGTGGTTCCCAAACTTTACCACGACACTATATACCTGTATACCGATACATTCAAGCCAAGGCCCCCCTTATGGGTCGTGCCACGCTAGTTTTCTCTGTGTAACCCCTTCCATAACCAAAACCATAGTCTTGGTCTGTGAGGCAGTGTCCCACTAGGATATATACAATAATAACAATAATACGTAGTAGTTAAGAGATGCAGTAGATTATGCTGTTGAGAATATTGTTTAGCACACATGCACGTTCGCACGCACGCACGCGCACACACACACACACACACACACACACACACACACACACACACACACACACACACACACACACACACACACACACACACACACACAGAACATCTATACTAAACCAAGGCTAGATAGATGTGATAGATAGATGTCTGCAGTGGTTAAATTGGCACTAATTTTTATGTGTACAATTTACCACTAGAGGGGACCCTTTTAAAGTAATAAATGACATGTCGTAGGCCCATGTCTTAACTCTGATGGTGGTAAAACACCGGTCTGCTATGAGAGCTACTGTTAGGTTGGCATTGTCATACACCGTAGGCTACATTAGCAACAAGGAGCAGGAGGATGAATGTTGCTTTGTTCCTCAAATATCACCTGATCATGGACTTCACACTTCATGTGAACACTGCTGCACACACAATCTCTACTAAACCAAAAGCAATTTTGCGTGTGTGTGTGTGTGTGTGTGTGTGTGTGTGTGTGTGTGTGTGTGTGTGTGTGTGTGTGTGTGTGTGTGTGTGTGTGTGTGTGTGTGTGTGTGTGTGTGTGTGTGTGTGTGGCTATGTCTGCAGTGGTTAAACAGACACTCATTGTATGTCTACATGAGGCACTCTTTTAAAAGGCAGTTTGGTAACTTTACCACTGGAGGGAGCCCTTTTAAAGTTATCGATGACATGGGCCTACATCTTAACTCTGATGGTGGTAAAACATCAGTCTGCTACAAGAGCTGCATTGCCACACCGTGCAAAAACAAAATAGAACAGGAGGATGACCGTTGCATTGCTCCTCAAATATGATCAAACTCCACATCTCATTCATCTCTGAGAGCTGCTGTTTGGGTGGCATTGTCTTACACCATACATTAACAACATAAAGCATGACTTTGTTCCTCAAATCTGATCAAGCTCTTCACATCTCATTCATCTGAGCACTGCTGCATTTCACTGAACTGCAAGTCCCTGCAGTGCTGATTGGCCAGAGAAGAAGGGTCTATTTTTTTTAGGGGGGGGCACATATTTGTGTAATGTATAATGTCAAAAAGTTCAGCTTTTATCCGTTTTGTATTACATTGTAGGGACAATTGCAGTTATGCAATTGAGATTACATTAATGGGCTCGAGTCATAATTGATAAATCTCCCAAAACGCTGTACCTACATATTTTGGTTACCCATGAGGATTTATTTTAATTAATCAATCAAAAATGTAATAAATCAATCAGTCTCATAAATAAATCAGTCTCATTTGATTTGGATATTAATCTCAGTATTCGACAATGAATTGCAAAAGATCAAGACTAATAGGAGTACTTGTACACGTTGTGATTGGCAGTACAGTGAAGCAGTCACCTTAAAGGTATGAGACTAACTGTTCACTGTGCCTATCAACACAAGGGCACAAAACTCAGTTGAAGGGCAAATGTTCTAAGTAAGCTGATTCCGTACGCACAACATGCAATAACAGACTAAATGCAATCAAATGAATAACTTGTATTAAGTACCAAGTAAACTAAATAAAGAATTACATTCAGTGTCGGTTAAATGGAATAATAAAATCACAAGGCATAAATATTATAAAACAAGGAAGGAAAATAAAAGAAGAGAGAGGGAGAGAGAGAGAGAGAGAGAGAGGGGCTTGTAAAAAGGAGGACACTTTTTTTGGTCATCGGTGTATCTGTGTATCTACAGGTATGAAAGTATAGGCCTACAGTATATGGGTATGAGGTATGATAGTAGGCCTATAAAGTATCAACGCATCCAAAATGGTCATTTGTTTAAAAGCCACTCGAACTTTTTGGCATGCACATTCATTTGTCTACCATAAATGACAATTAAAATCTCTTCAGTTACGCCTATAGGCCTATCACATAATTTGTGTGATCATATGATGCAGAGTGTGCCTTTGTTACAATCCTAGATAGTAGGCCTAACACCTATATTGGAGTAGCTTAACAGCATAACAATGCAGCTCAATTTCATAGGCCTATTCTAATTTCTGCATTAGGTTTTTAAAAATAGATTCACCATCATGTAGGCCCATCTCAGCCATTCCCCACAAAGATGAACAGCATTAGGCTATATAACATTGGAAACTAAATATAAAAAACACAACATTTGTGGTTTTCAACTGAATTGATAATGACATTCTATTAGGCTACATTTTAGGCTTAATATGTTTATAAGACACCTCACAATTTACCCCTCCACTGTCATCCATTAGGCCTATTTAGGCCCCCCCACTGTCATCCATTAGGCTATTTGTAGTGGCATGGTGCTCAGAGATTAGCAATGGGCACTGCAGCCATTAAAAGAGGAACTGGAGTTTTACCTACCATTAATAAGCTAACCCATACAGCGTTATCAATAACTGCAAAGGCAATAGACAGAAGAAGCTGATGAAGAAGAAGCTTAATTTCTTAACTCAGGAATGAGTCCTTCTAGCTCAGAGAAATTGCTTTTGCAAATAACTTGGAAATGTCAGATCATGAAAGAATTTTTAGGCTAAACTTGTACCTCCCTAAATGATGGATTTGGTGGTGTTACTAGGCTTACTCCTGTGTTAGATTACCTTCATACCTGGCTTCACACGCGGGATTTTTTTTTTCAACTCCACCGCGAACGTGCATTTGCGTTTCTATCGGCATTGCAGTCCGTAGAACCGGCGGACAGATGCGCTTTCGCTTGTAAACATGGGGCGCACTCCGCACTGGGCTAACATTCTCGAAACCTTCGTTGCTAACTAAGGTAGCAACTAACGACCCAGGTGCGACAAAACTGTTTCTGGAACACTTCGTTCGGACTTACAAAGTCCCAATGTTTACAAGTAATGTAGTTAGTCGTTCGTCCGATGTTGGTGCGAACGACTCAGGTGTTCCTGCAAAACGAAGTAGGGGCTGTTCGTTAGTACTACTGTCGGAATTGGAACGAATAGCATGGTTAGCTAGTTCACCTTTGTTTTGGGAAGCACGTCACTCTTGCTCGTGGTTTGGGGCGGGTTCAGGCAGAGTTCAAGCAACATCGATTGATTACTGCCACCAAGTGCACAAGCCTCTAACCCATACTACACCAAATGTCTAGTCATGTTACGAACAGGGCTGGAAAAAAACCCACCAACACAATATTCAAATAGGGGATAAAAATATTGTAGGAAATTATAGGCTATGTTCCACTATCGTGCTTCACGAGCTCCGATCAATCAAAGCTGCGCCAAAAAAAAGAACCGTTTGATTACCATCGGGATTTGAACCCACACCAAAAGCAGCATCTCGCATGAATGCAGATTATTTAATTGCTCACATATCTCCACACATAACAAAGCCAATAGCACATTTTGATTAAACTCCAACAAGCATAGGCTACATGGAAATACATGTAGCCTATAAGTTGCCATTGCGAAATGCGCTGTTCACTATTATTTTTAAAAGGCACCAGTGTGCGGTGATCCTTCTTGTAGGCCTATTCCTTGCATTGTAGGCTATGCCTTAGTCCACAAGAACTCCAAACTACATCGTAGGCTACAACAAGTTAAAAAAATGGACATTATGCAACTGCCCTAGTATGTTGAAATAGTGCGTAATGGGAAGGCACTCGGAAAGGCGAGCGTGATGAATAGGACACTTCTTCGCGTTACTAGGTCTTATAGTATTCATATTCTTCTTTTCATTTCAATTCTACTATTGTAATACAAGTCTGTCACAAGCAGCCGGCCAATAGGCTACTGTTAAAGCAAATGTTGTTTCAGCAGTGAGCACACTCCAAATAGCGCCATGGCCCATGGCGCGCGAAGTGCAGTGCAGTCAGGGGGATCAGAAAACAACACAGCGCATCGTGTCATTCTTTCTCTATCTGTGTGAATTGGGCCATCGTTTTGTGTTTTTGTAAAATACAGGTGAAAAGCAATTTGACTTGGCCTTAATGTGACTGCGTGGCTGCGAGGCAAAGACTCTCGGATGCCAGAGCTCCACAAGCGCGCCCAACAGCACGCGTGGATCGGCCACTTTACGCACACACACAGAGGTTGGATAAACAGTTGCGCAGAGGAATAGGCACCTGCGTTTATTGTAGGTCTATCTTACTGAGGGAATCGAAATCTTGTCACACTGAAAATGCCTTTGCGCTTACCATTCACCGCCCATTGCTCTTCATTGATGGTGATGTGTAGACCGACATTTGGTTATTGCATTTAATGGGGTGGATTTTGGGGATATGATTGTGTTAACAGGTCTTTTCCGACGTTGAAGGACTTTGAATGTGCCATGTTTACAGACATAGGACCCTTCCATAGGTCCCTTCCTGCGCGTCTTCAACGGCAATAATGGCAGTTCCACCCGCTTACGTTGCGCGGTGTGCAGATGGA